>NW_014543118.1:342393-368061 GCF_000741045.1 Vigna radiata var. radiata | reverse complement strand
TCGTACACCTCACATCATTCATTTACAGGGTTAGTACACCCTTTCCACGAGGTTTGTACACCTCACATCATTCATTCACAGGGTTAGTACACCCTCTACGAGGTTAGTACACCTCATATCATTCATCCATAGGGTTCGTACACCCTCCGCGAGGTTTGTACACCTTATATCATTCATCCATAGGGTGGTACACCCTCCACGAGGTTCGTACACCTCGCATCATTCATTCGTAGGGTTGGTACACTCTCCACGAGGTTAGTACACCTCATATCATTCATCCATAGGGTTTGTACACCTTCCACGAGGTTAGTACACCTCATATCATCCACCCATAGGGTTGGTACACCCTTTCCACGAGGTTTGTACACCTCATTCATCTCAGGCACGGTTTCAATCTAGCTTTTTCTTAGAAACCAGGTTTTATCTGGTACCTTTAGTTTTTCTGTGATTTTCGACCCTCTGATTGACAATGGTCATTTTCTCTATTTCGCATCTTTAGAAATCCGGACGAAATTAGTATTTCTGTCTTTACTTATCTTTTACTACATAATATGAAAACATCATTTTTTTCATATTATCTAGTAAAATCTAAGTAAAGAGGGGCAGCTGTCAATACCAAATTTCGTCCGGATCGATTTTTAGCTCTATATTTTGTCTTCATGTGCTCTATTATCCATTTACTTACTTTCATTTTCGTCTTTTATTTTTACTTTTACTTTTATTACCTTCATTTTATTTATTTTATTTTATTTTATTTTTTGCTATCTTTTTATATTTATTTGATTTCATTTTACTTCACTTTCCCTTTTATAATTTTTAATTTTATTATTATCATTATTATTTTTCTCTATGCTTTTATTCTATTTTATTTAATGTAAAAAAAATAGAAAATTTGTTTTGTTGTATATGAAAAAAAAGAAAAAAAAAAGTAAAAAGTAATAAAAAGGAAGGGACAAAAGAGAAAACGGTTTTTGGTTTTTGGCAGATGTGGATTGGAAATTTGGCAAGGGGGAGACATAACAAAATTCATCCTCCCTCATTAGACAGATTCCTTTTCTCTCCACTACTCTGCTCCTCTATACGTTTCCACCTCCAATGCCATCAGGGTTCACACACATGAATCTCCATTCCAAAACCTCATCACCATTCTCATGCTACATCTTTTCCTCTGGTTCTTTTAATAGGAAAACGATTCCTCCATCACATACAATAGAATCCATCCTCCTGCCTGATAAACTTCAGCTTTCAATCATCAAAAGGGAATAGGTTTTGTTTTCATACAGATTCGCCTCCTCCATCATAACTCATCATTTTTTTCATCTTCTTTAACAGACTCAAACCAACTCCAATCCTCATCACTGATTCTCACCATTTTTCGCAACCACTAAACCAAATCTCACCATCACACCCAACCACCATAACAGAAACCCATTCCCCTTCATACACTATAGCTTGTGATCATCCCCAACCTGCATTGCACTGAGCCAAAAAAAAAACACCAACAACAAAAGCCAATTTCCAGCAACATGCCCTAAAAACAGAGAATAATGAGAAGAATGATTCTGAGAAATACATCTTTGTTCACCCCAATCACCAAAAATTGAATCCACAAACTCACACAAACCCATGGAGAACACCATTGCGTGTTGCATTAGCGGCGACGACATCCCGCACCGTTGACAGTGCCAGTTTCAAATTCAGAGCGAAGGTAAAGGGCAGTGGCGTGGTGGCCGGCGGCCACCTTGGCGATGACCGACAACGCTGACGGCGTCTTAACTAGTGCGGTGGCGAAAGGTATGGCGGTTGTCGGCTCGGTCGAAGAGAGGATGGTGGTGTGACGGAGTGGTGGTAGCGCGACGAGGGTGCTCGCATCTGGGTTCTCTGGATCTGCAGATCTGACGAAGAAGATCGACGATCCTGTGGCGATGGCTCGTGGAGGTTAGGGCAGAGCGTGTGCACGAATTGTCGACGGTGGCTCCGGTGAGGCGTATCGTCGCCGACGTGTTGGTAAGATGACCCCAACCATAGGCCAGTTTGAGAGAACGAGACTTTGAGTCTCTGGTGCTGGAGTCGAGTGATTCAAAAGTGAGAGGAAGAAATTCGAACCCCTTTGGGTTTCTAGGTCAAGACAGGGGGTTCGGGCCTGGCATTTGGGCGCGCCCTACTACAAGAAAAAGTTGAATTACATACAGCCAAAATCCGTATATAAGGTCCAAAATCCGTATATAACACTTAGTTACATACGGCTTACATACAGACCAAAATCCGTATATAAAACTGTCGTAGCTAAATTATATACGGATATATTCGTATATAATTTATATACGAATTTTTCCGTATGTAAATTACATACGGAAAAATCCGTATGTAAATTACATACGGAAAAATCCATATGTAAAATCCGTATATAATTTACATACGGAAAAATCCGTATGTAACATGGTTTTATAAAAAAAATAGATGATCTCACCTCTACACCCAATAACTAACAGTTTCATATCTGCTAAAAGCATTATAATTAAGCATTATAGTTAATCCCTTGGAACAAAGCCCTCTTAATAAGTAAATAAATTAAGGTCAAATAAATCAAATAGAGAACTAAATTCTTCATGTTAACAAAACTGTCGAAGAAATGAATTATTTAATGTTATACAATACTACCTCACTCTCATGGAAAACAAATTAATATCCTTATCAAGTGTATCAAGAAGTATAAAAATAAATGTTACTTGGAGTAAGCCATCTGACACAAAGAGTACACGACTAACAGAGAAAATAATATGCAAAGGGTTAACCTTATACCAACTAAGGAAACAAAACGTGAGGCTAGAGTTCTTAGTTCAAAATTAAGAGCCCTTACTATGTAGGGAATCTGGATGCACAAAGGCTGTAGCCTATATCCAGGAGCTCATTTTCCCATATGGAGGCCTTTGAGTGTGCTTCTGAGTACTCCTTAAGTAAATTAAATGAAACCTGCAGCAACAAAATAAGTTGAAAGAATTAATAAGTTATTCTTGTGTTTACTATTATAATTAATTAAAGCATTAAACAATGCTAGAAAGAGGCACAGGAGTTCATTTAACAATAAATAATCCTAACCTTCCTAAGTATCACATAAAGAAAGTATTGTCTTTTAGTTTCTTTTAATTGAAAGATATCATGTTTAAAATTCACCTATTAACGTATACTAAATTTGCTATAAATTGATATCATGTTTAATTGAATTTATTTACAAAACATGTTTATTATTTTATCATCTTAAAAAACTTTAAGAAAAATTATAACTAATTATAAAATATAAGTAGTGTCGTGCATGCACCCGTTTGGAGGCCGCAAAGTATTGAATGCCTAAGTGCGAACAGGGACCTACAACACATGTCCATTCTCCAACTGATTAGTATACATATTATTGGGGAAGAAAAGGAATATGTTGCTACCATTTCAAATCATATAGTTAAAAGAGAAATGGTAAATCTTAAGCTTAAACCCATCACTTTTTCAGCACATAATGTGACAAAATTAGAAGATCCTGTTCTATACCAAATAGTCTTGGAGAATTCAGATTCCAATAAGAAGTATATGGTAGATGCATTACTATAAAAGAACTACTCTGAATGAATTAGTAAGCTAGAATATTGTAGACAAAAACAATCTCATACCTAGAATGAATGAAGATCGAAGGAGATTATTATCTCCAACAGAGAACACGATTCTTGCCACATGATATGGGTATGTTCATGCAATGCAAATCCTACCATGGAAATGGAATAGACGTCAAGAAAACAAATCACCACAACTATGAAATCATACATATTGCTTCTCTCTTCTCTTTATTTTTCTTTCTTATCATTGAAACCAGATTTACTACCTTATTACCCTCAACTAAACTTCACCCTTTACTTAATACATATACTATTCACTCTGGACAACATATTAATCATTAGCAAAAAGTGTTTGAATAAAACTCTCAAATGTATTCTTAAGAATTCTAACCTTCATATTTTTTTAATTTCAAAGACACCAGAAAGAAAAGTTCGTCACCTATCATTTGAAAGTCAAAATGGTTTTTACTTATCCACCTATCACCATTAAAGTCACACTTCATTACATTTCTGCATCAGATTATTTCCTATGTTGTTTGTACTATCATCAACTATTTTAAATCAACTTTTTTTTAAGAAACTTGTTTATAGTGCAGGAGTTCAAATTGGCATAAATTTTATCTTTGACACAAAAGTTATACTTTCTACGTTTCTTTGTTACATAAACAAAGATTATGTATGTAAATATACAAATGTTGTAATCTAATTAATATCGTAAATTAAAACATATAGTTTTAACTTTCTATTTTAATTACATGATGAAAATATCCTTGTTCTCCTTCATTTAGAAGTACATTTCACGGTGACAAAATTCTCTCAACTATTCTAAATTAAACTTTTTAATTATATTTTTCACTTTACACTCATACATCTCTGCATATTAATTTCTAAAGTAAAATTTAGTAGTCTTTTTAAATTGTCAACTATCAAGAAAACCACCTATCATAATTTAAATTGTTTATCTTAAATCTAAAATATACTTTATAATTTTAAAAATATCTGTTTTTATAAACTTAACACAATTAATATGTACTACTAACATTTATTTATTATGAATTTTAAAATTATATAATTGATACACAAGAAAAATTGAAATGGAGGATAATGACTTAAAAAAAGTTACTAAAAATGTAGTCTAGATATGAAAAACTGAAAACAGAACATTTTAGTCTTTATATGGATGTGAATCAGGAAGAAGGACAAGTAAAGAGTTCCATAAATGATTTTGTAGTGGAAAACACCTTAGATATGGAGACCCTTTAGTTGGTTTTTGTCCATATGTTCTATGGAGACCCTATCACATGCACAACTCAAATTATAAAACTTCCAAACAACACTTTACCAAAACTATTGAAAAAAAAAACTTACACGAACATTTAGCAATTGTGGCAGGCTTTAAGAGGATCATAGAGTTTTACATCAATGAAATGATAGTGATTTAAGTTGCAACATAACCAATAATGTATACAGAAAACTTAAACATGTTAAGCAAGATGAAATTTAAAACAGAAATTACAGGAAGAAGAAAGAACATACTGATCCATACCACAGAGCATCATATATACACAACTCCACGAGATCCTGCAAACCAATAATAGAAAGGTAAATATAAAGCACTCAAGCTAATATAGCATGCCAATGGACAATAACTATTGTTCACTATATATTATTGGTTTTACAAGTGCATTAAATTAAGGTGATGGGCCTAATAAAGAAGCAAACAAATTTCAAAAGTAGACAGTAATTACCCTTACTTTTATACTAGTAATGTAATATTAGTCTCTTGATTCTTGATATTCAGACAGTAACATAAACAAACTCAACCACCCTGGTAGAGCATTTTAGATGTGTGTCATTTTAGAGTATTTTTGGGTTGAAAGATCTAGAAAGACAGAGACAGTGAGGTTGAAATATAAAAGACATTATCATTGGTTTATGGAAGTTTTTCCTATATAGAAAGGAGTATAAAACTATTCCTAGTTACTTAGGTGGGCTATTGATACGTATTAATTATGTCACCAAATACAAAATCTACTAGTTCATAGCCCTTGTAGTCAAATAACGTCATGGGGCGTACTTCCCTGATTCACTTATTTCCCGGGTGATAGTGACATCCCTACCACAAAATTTGCACTGGATACCAAATAAAGGATTCTAAGAAACCATCAGTTGCAGGAGCAAATAGTTTAAAGAAGCACAAATGAATTAACAAACCAAACCTCAGGATTCTAACAAAGTTCCTAAACAAGTATAACAAACCAAACCTCAGGAACAAAAACATTAATTAAACCATTAGCCCATGACCCTATCACTACCAGCACATTAACTTCTCTCTAAAAGAATTCAACCTCATATACCAATCAACCATGTGTGACATAAGTATGAACTCTCAATGGTACTACCCATTGTTTGGAGGTATAATGCACAGACACGCATATCACATGCAAAGCATATCAGTTAAGGCGATAGAGTAGTTCAGAAACTAATATGATATGATACTGCAAAATACATATTTAGAAGTGTATAAAAATTCATCAAAAGACAACAAATATATAACTGAAATGGTACAAATCCAAATTGAAATCACATTTTTTAGACATTGTCAAAATCACTATCATCATAAATTATGTTTACTACTTAACGAGGCTGGAAAAGACAATAATTGTTGAAGGTGACTTCCATGGACTAATTAACCAACAAATCAAACACATTTTTTTTAATTAACACATTAAGGGGAAAATGGTTTTTCATTAATCCACTGTTTGATCATCACCATAAACAATATATATATATATATATATATATATATATATATATATATATATATATATATATATATATATATATATATATATATATATATATATATATATATATATATATTCTATCAACCGATTTTCTTGAAAACTTTCCAGAATACACAAAGACAAAGACAATATTTTAAACTCTAAAACTCACACCAAATATAACTAACAAAGTACAACCTATTTTCTCCCTTTTCTCACGCTGATGCACAACTCACAAACAAAACGCACGCACTTCTCTTTCTCTTTTTCACATCTTTAACATCTGCAACAAAACAAAAACAGGGAAATAAACACAAGTTATTGAACAAACATTAAAAAAAAGTTAAACATAATTTTAAAAGACATAAATGAATAATCAGCAACAACATTTAGAAATTACCAGATTTTGGTATGAGAGGGTCCGACAGCGGAGTTGGTGAAGAGTGAAGTGAGGAAAGGATGGGATTGTCGACGAGGAGGAGGAGGAGGAGCTTGACCTCAATGTGGTCGGAAAGTGGGCAAAATGTTACTCGAGAGTCGGCATTGAGCATGACGGCTGGAAGCAGAACCCTAAGGGAGCGAGAGAAAGTTGTGAGAGTGAGGAAAAAGTGTGAGGAGTGAAGGTTGATGGAGAGGTCGTGGCATTGGAGAGAGGGGTTTAGGGTTTTGACATTGGGGAAGAGCATTAAACGTATCATTGAGAGATTGAGAGAGATATGGGACTGTGTAACGCCATCCTTATTCGCCTTTCCCACCGCTCATTCTACTACCTTTCTTGCACTTTGCTCCTCCACATATTCAAAAGAGGAAAGTTTCAGTCTCAGGGAGGAGAGTTCGAGTAGGGTTCTAAGAGAGATTCAACAAACACAAATCGAGTATTCTAGCAAACAAAAACCTAATTTTAATTTTCTTTTTTAAAAATTAATTTTTAGATCCGTACGTAACATAGTAGATAACACTTACTTTTATTTACATACGGATTATAGCACTTATATACAGATAATATCCTTAGGAAACATTCCTGCCACCACGCGCGTAAATTATATACGGATTTTATATACGGATATATCCGTAGGTAAAATTCGTATATAAAATCTGTATGTAATACATCCGTATATAAAATCCGTATATAATACTTATATTACATACGGATTTTAATCCGTATGTAAATATCGGCAGGTAATAACCATTTTTCTTGTAGTCCTCACACAACTCTTTCGCACCCCCACTTCTTTCTGCAAACAAAGAGGCCTTAAGCCTGACCAGCGAATATCCAGTGTCACCCCCCAACTTTACAGCTGCACCCCTTGTCTTTGGGCCTGGACAGGTTATTTTGCGCTGCACCGCCAATTTAATAATTACACCCCTGACAGTTTCAACCTTGTTGTGCACCCCTGGTTTTTAATTTCTGCACCTCACTCTTATTGGGCTTGTTGGACTGTTTTATTTTTATTGTCTTTGGTTTTATTATTATTTTTGTTAGACTTTTGTTTTATTATTATTTTTTTGTTATACTTGTTTGTTAAAAAAAAATTAAATAAAAATTTAAAAATCAATTAAAAATACTTTGAAAAGGTTTAAGCACACGTGCGACCGCTCGCGTAGGCCTTGTGCTGAAAATCTTTTCCTTTTCTTTTTACAAAATTTAAAAATCAATTAAAAATATTTTGAAAAGGTTTAAGCACACTTGCGACCGCTCGCGTAGGCCTTGTGCTGAAGATCTTTTCCTTTTTCTTTTTTTTTATAAAAATCAAATAAAAATGCTTTGAAAAGGTTTAAGCACACGTGCAACCGCTCGCGTAGGCATTGTGCTGAATATCTTTTCCTGTTCTTTTTACAAAAATTAAAAAATAAATAAAAATATTTTGAAAAGGTTTAAGCACACGTGCGATAGCTCGCGTAGGCCTTGTGATAAAAACCTTTTCTCTTTTTATACAAAAATACCAAAAAAATATAAAATCTTCAAAAACTAAAAACATCTTCAAACAACAATTTTTCTCAAAGAACTACATAACCCTGATTTCTCAGTCCAACTGAGAATACGTAGGAGCAAGGTCAATCCTTGTCGGGCACAAAAAACACAAAAAATATTTTGTTTTCTTAGGGTTTTATTTTTTAGGGGAGATTAAACATTTTGCAAACCACATTAAATTCGCGCATTTGATTGAAGGTACTGCCTTCGGGCAGGCGTTGTAGGGTGCTAATACCTTCCCTACACGTAACCGACTCCCGAACCCAATCTTTGGTTTTCGTAGACCGTGTTTTATCATTTTATGGTTTTTCCGTAGTTTTCCAGAATAAACTATGGTGGTGACTCCAAATCTCTTTTTCAAAACTTATTAATTCTTTTTGGATCGTCGTCGTCCCGTCGCGATTTTTCGGCTGCGACAACCCTAAAGAAGAATATCAAGCCAATATTTCTAAAAATGATAAAGTTGTCAAGGAAGAAAAGATAGAAAGAGGTTTAAAAGAAGAATAATTAGAAGAGTTGGTTGAGGAAGATAAAGATGATGAGGGAGAAAAAGCAGTGGTTGAGAAAAAAAAAAGAAAAAATATTCAAAAATAAAGAAGAAAAGAAGAAAAGAGAAAAGAGGAAAGTCGAGGAGAGAGAAGAAAAGGAAGAGAGGTAAGAAGAAAAGATCTTGTGAAAAACCCCTTCCTCATAAAAAGAAATATCATAGGAAGGAAAATAAATTTTTGAGCTTTATGGAGATCTTCAAGAAATTGGAGATTAAAGTTCCTATGATTGAAACATGGAAACAAGTGCTTGGTGTTCTTAATTTTATGAAGAAATTCAGCAAGAAGAAGAAAAAGAAAAGAATATCAAGAAAGGGGAGTATCAACACCTACTAATGGGTGTTTGAACTCTACCAGGTCAAGCTAGTGACATAAAAACAACGCTTGCTGGGAGGCAACCCAGTTTCTGAATTTTTTTTATTTCGTTTTAATTTTATTTTATTTGATTTTCTTTTATTTGATTTTATTTTGTTTAATTTGATTTTATTCTATTTGATTTGGTTTGATTTAATTTGATTTGATTTGATTTTATTCTATTTTATTTGATTTTATGTTATTTTATTCGATTTTATTTTATTTTATTTTATTTGATTATTTGATTTGATTTTATTTTATTTGATTTGATTTTATTTTATTTTATTTTATTTTATTTTTATTTTTATTTCTTTATTTTTTTATTTTTTTGGGGTTATGCGCTGCTTCTGATGGCAATAATGATAACATCTATTGAGGGATGCTAGAAAACTTTTGAATCCACTGAAGGATTTCAGGAAGGCACACCCACTGATGGGTGATGGGAGGTATTGTACTTACTGACAAGTGCTAAACAGGTTTTGGTCAGGCTCGTGATGTTAAACAAGCGCTACTAGGAGGCAACTTAGATTTCTTCTTTTACTCTTTGCATTTTAAATTCCTAGAATAGGTTGAATTTTAATTTTAGTGTGTATCCTTGGCTTGAATACTTTTCCTGAAAATGTTTGACTGACTGGTGTGCATGATGGAGCTATTTGATGTGGATGAGAATTGAGTCGCAATGCATGTTGATATTTGGTGAAATAGATGTGTGATGAATCATGATTGTGGTTTGGATGCTAAGAAGGATGCATGATTGAATTTTGTGTAAGGAAGCATGTGTGTGAGATTTTGAGCTCTAGAGTTTTTATTGTTGTATGCATTGTTCACAGGAAAACATGAATGATATTGCTTTAATCTTGATTATTGATTTAATTGCATGTAAATTTCATATGATCAAGGCCATTTTTGAGAACCCTTCTCTAGCCAAATTTTCACCCAAAATGCTTGAAAATATTATACCCTTTTTGAACCTTAGCCTTAAACAGGATGTAAACCCTTGTCTTTAAATTCTTTACCTTGATTTAGGACGAGCTTAATTGTATATGATGAAAAGGTTCAAGTTTGGGGTTGTATGGGGGAAAATTGAAAAGCAATTATAAAACATTGAGCTCGAATGTTTTGAAAAGAAAAAAAAAAATCATGAGAAAAAGAAAAGAAAAGAAGAAAAGCATGAAAAGGAGCTCAATGAAAAAGAAAAAGGGGAAAAAGTTGGGAATAAGTGAGATTGGTGAGGAAGAGAGTTGTGCTTAAATTGTTAAATATTTTGAAAGCTCTCTTAACTCAAGGACTTTGTATTCCGAAAAAACCAATTTTTCTTGTTAGCCCAACCTCATTACAAGCCTTGAAAAAGTCCTTTTGATGGCATTTGCATGTAAAGATGTTGATTGTTTGATATGAATGGAAATTTTGTTTCATGTGACTTATGAACAATAGAGAGTGGAGTGTCACCTTAAACACTTGAGTGATTGAGTGAAACACTTGCTTGGTACGAACTGTTAATTTTCATGAATGCATTTTTGCTTGGTGGATTGATCATTCGTAATGTATAACATGTGTTGTGCAACCTCTGGATTGAAAGAATGCATGCATATTATTTTGCATTTCACTGAGGATATTAAATTGGGTAGTTTTGTCATGTACTTTGGGATTGTTGAAACATTGGATGGAAGAGGATAAAGCCAAGTTTTGTTTTGTGTGTTGTTTGTTTGCTTGAGGACAAGCAAAGTTCTAAGTTTGGGGTGTTGATGAAGGTTGAAAAACAGTTATTTTCATATGTCATTTTAGACCTAATTATGCCCTTTGCTACTTGGAATGAGCTTAGAATCAAGAAAAACTTAATAAATGAGTCTGTACAAAGTCAAAAGCTATTATTAGCGATATTATGCTTGTTTTTCATTGTTTTATAGCTATTTCGAGAAAATGAAGAATGGAGTTGAAGATAAAGGTCGTAGACTCACGAAAATAGAAGAAAATTGAAGATTTGAAGAGTCGACGCACCGCCCGGCGGCAACTTACACCCCTGGGGGGTCCAGGGCGAGCAGTAGACACTAGCGTTGACGCTGGGCGATTTTGAGGGAAACCGTCAAGCGGTGACCCTTGCCGTCGGGCGGTTTGGAGGCTTATGGGAAACCGTCGGGCGACACACTTAAACCGCCGGGCGGTGGTCCGTTGGGCTTGGGCCTGTTTTCTGCTGCGCTCCTCACCTATATATACCCCTATTTCGAGTTCAGAGTCATTCTTTTGACAGGGGAGAACGGCCAGCCCTAATTTTGCTCTCTAGAGAGGATCTCTTGGATGCTTAGGCTCCTTTTCATCTTTTCTAGGGTTTGCTTTTCCATTCTTCTTCCATTTTTCATCTAGTTTCACCATGTCAATGGTGAACTAAACCCTATTGTTGTTGGGTGATACGCGGGGCCCAAGCCCAATAAATAAAGTCCATCAAAACCAAACCAAGAAGAAGGATAAAAGAATCATTTTACACTTGGGGGGTGAGCTTAGCAAGAAAGGGGCTTATATATGGAAGCACATGTATATAACTATTTTTCTGCACATGAATTTCGTGCTTCCTTCTAGACACACACGTCACATTTCTTTGATGTTCCACGTGGCACTAGATCCACAAAACCAGGATCAGCACTGGCCATGCACATGCTCCGTGACACATCTATAAAGTCATGGCAACTTGCATTTGTAATTCACTTTTGGGATGTTTATAAAATTTGCTGAAGCTATTGAGCCAGCTTACTCTGCAAATGAAATTCATTCTCTGCTTGCCTCTTCCCTACAACTTCCTTCCTTGTATGGAAGGCTGCCTGAGTTGTAGCCACCTCCTTGAAGCACGTCCTCCACTCCAAACAGCCATCACATAGCACATCCTCCACTGCCAGAAATCATATTACATCCGTTGAAGTTGACCTCACAATTCTACATCAGATTCTGCATCTGAAAGCAGCTTCTACTGCCACCGTTCCACGAGTTTCAGCTTCCGCGTTGCATCTTCTTACATCCAAGCTCACGGACCTGCAGATCCACACTAAGGTCATCTGTATCATTTGGTATTCAGAGCAAGGTTGCTAGTTCCGTTAGATAAGTTTCATAACTCTAAAATTTCGATTTTGTCATCACTATTCCTTCACTGTCTTTGCATCTCTGTTACTCTTTCATTGGTTTTGAATTTTTTTTAGGATCTTTTGAGTCTTTGATCCGTGCCACCTTTCATTTGATTGAGTCTTTTCATTTTAATCGGTTGAAATTTTGTTTGAGTCATTTTTAATTTGAGCATCCATTCTGTTATGTCATATGTCATGTGCAATTCAAATTTTGTCAAAATTCTGGTAGAATAACAGTGTAATCTGCATATGTACTGGAAACTCTATGAGATACATGTTTTCTGCACAATATATGAGCAATGACAATTGAGATGATGAGCTCATGTGCATGAATTGGTAAAAAAAGTTTTTGAGAATCCAGTAGATCCATACAAAGCACTCTGCATCTGTTTTGAAAATCCGAATTACTGTTTCATTACTGTTTTGCAAGTGTTGTGTTTACATGGAAGCTAGTCCATAGGGAATCTTGTTTTAAGCATGAAATGATTGTGCAAAGTCAGCTTACTTTGAAACTGGCAGTTAACCGAGCTGCACCTTTCTTTGTGTAGTCAATTCTGCGTGTTGATTTGGATTGAGCATTAGATCATTGCCAATCATCTAATTGATATTTCTGCCACTTTGAGCAATTTTCTTTGGCTGTATTAAGTCCAATTTTGTTGTGTTCAAGCTGAATTACAATTGTCTGCAAAATTTGGCTATCATAGTTGCTTAATATAGCTTGCAGCAGCACCAGCATACTCAATCTTGTTACACATTGAATCTTAGTTGAATTTGTGTTCAAACAAGTTTGTTTTAATCATTTAAACATGTTTTCATCGGTCTAAGATGAGTAGTTGTTGTTCTGTGCAAAATGCCTATATGACTTGCCAATTTTTGGGTCAATTCCTGGTTAAACCGTAGCAGTGCAATATCTTTGTTTATCAAAGTTTAGTTTGAATTTGGTGATTGATCAATATTTGTGGATGTAGTAAAAGCTTGGTTCCAGCAAAATGAAATCCAGATTGTTCAAACAATAAGAAAAGCAAATTAAAAAGCTAAGAGAATCAATACATCCAGTTGTGAACTCTGTCAATTCTGAATGACCCAAATTCTGCATAATTTTGACTGTTCTTTGAGGCATTTTCACAAACAGATTGTGCCATCTTTTGAACACTGCTATCTTGATCCAATTTCTTGTTGTTATTGATTTTTGTTGGTCCAATCTACTCTAAAACTATTCTTAGGATCATTTTGAAGTGCCTCCTTGTTTGCTACCCGATTAATTGATTGCTTTTTAAGTTATTGGCCATTCTGCACACAACCTGTTTGATAAAAGGCTTTGTGTTGCTGTCATTTTGGTTGCAAATTATGGCAGCTTTACAGCCCTATACTAGTTCTAAATTGTGTTGCTGTAATTTGTGTAAGGTGCTGTGTATGTGCAAAACAACTCAGACTCCTATTCATACAAGGAAAGAATTAAAGGAAGTGAAGAGTAGGAAGAATGAGCACGTGGAATGCAACTCTCGGACAGAGTAAGACACGAGCAAAAGCTGCAGTTTTTCTATAATCACGTGCAACAAACCAAATTTTCGGTTCTGCAAACTGCTATTTGCCACGACAGAAGAGGGTCCTTACTTTGCAACTGTGAGATTAGTGTGAATTGGTTAAATTCACCCTTCTTTGTGAGAAACCAAAGCTGCACACAACATCCAACACCTATTTCATCAGGCAATTCCTTGGCAGATTGAACCATTGATTTTAATCAATTTGATACATCTTCTGTCCAGTATTGCTTGATTCAAAACTTGCTTGTGGTTACTATTTTCAGTTTCCAAATTCTGATTTCTTTTGTCACCATTACAATTGCAAGTATTAGTGCTTAGAAGTATTTCTTGTTTTGACTTGATTAGAATTATGCACGTTGGACTTGGAATGAAGTGTAAACCAGATTTGTGACCAGGTTTGAGCGTGAAAATAGTAGACCACCAACATCAATCTGCAACATATGCATTTGGCAACAAAACCATAAAACCGTGAAAAAACTTTGTTTCTTTCAAGCTGTAACAGTGGGAAAAATTGGATCCATCCTCCACATCCATTGTAGTAAGACCGAAAGAGGAGTTGAAGAATCTGCAACAATTTCAAACAGTCACAACCATTGCAGACTTTCTTCATAGCATTAAACTTAAACATTTTAAAATTAAGAAACCTTTTTCTAAACATGTTTTTCTATATATTTTGTTGGGTCATAGAAAACTAATTAGTGATATGTTTTATGCCTATTGCAGGTGGATATTTGACCCAGGAGGAATTCTAGTGAAGTCTACAAAAATAAGTCCTCAGGCGAACCATCAGATTTGAGGACAAATCCTTTCCAAGAGGGAAGGGATGATACGCGGGGCCCAAGCCCAATAAATAAAGTCCATCAAAACCAAACCACGAAGAAGGAAAAAAAAGTCATTTTACACTTGGGGGTGAGCTTAGCAAGAAAGGGGCTGCAATATGGAAGGACATGTATATAACTATTTTTCTGCACATGAATTATGTGCTTCCTTCTAGACACACACGTCACATTTCTTTGATGTTCCACGTGGCACTAGATGGAAAAAATGTAATCTTTTGATACTCTATTTTATTGAAACTCTTGATTATTTATATGGTTTCCATATGTTTAATTGTTAATTGTTGGGTTCTCATCTGTGCTTAAGGCCTTTATCGTTTAACTCATTCGGTAATTGTTGTTTGTCTTTATTGATATTGGGACGTACAGTAATGTCATGAACTGGTGAGTAATTTCTTGATTTTGCAATACCACCTAGGGGAGGNTAGGGATAGCAAGCTAGTAGTTAATATTAGGATTTTTTCCTTATTAAAAATTGGGTTTCATTAAAGAAAGGCTTAATACCTCTGATGGTCCCTATTTTCTTTAAGTGTGTTCGAAATGGTCCTAGTTTCATTTCAGATTTTACCTCACTATGCCTGAAGGGAATCCACGTGGCCAGTTAAATGCCACATTAACACTTTTCTGCACAGCTGGAGTTTCTGCCGTTAATTATTTAAACGGCGTCTCCAAAAAGGACCAGATTGAACGAAATTTACAATCTTTAGGACCACATTGAATAGAAAAAAAAATGGGGACCAATTCGAATTTTGCCAACCAAAATAGGGACCATTAGTACTATTAAGCCTTAACCCTAATTTAGTCGAGTGTGAAGGTCGTATATTTGTATATATTGTCTGATGTAGGGAATTTGTATAGTTTAATGTTACATAAACATCATATTTAGTCTTTTTTATCGATATCAAACAAATTTATCTCTGCTTATTTACTTTTGTTTTAGTTTAATGTTCCAAACATCAAGCAATATATTCGTACTATGTTTATTTTATTCTCATATGAGAATTTTTGGAGTATAATATCAAAGTTTTTTTATTCTATATGTTTCGCATTACTCTACATGTTATTTTTTGTATTCTACTTTGTTTACTTTTGTTTGACTCTCTGGTTCTTGATTTTCCTGATTATGTGTTGTAGTTTGCCTGCAAGAATGGGGTGGGGAGATATTCACAGAAGACGAATTAGGGTATTTACTATATTTACAGTAATGGTTTCTTGTTGGATAGATCTTTTCATGTGAAAGTATTTGTTCAACCTCATTACCTCCATAATCTTGTTTAGGCAATGTTCAATCATTAACTGAGGAAAAATTCAGAGGTAGGAATCCTTCAGTTTTCTTACTTTGCCAACCCTGGGAAATATATTTACCAGGGGTTAAAACCCCAAGTAATGCAACAAAAAACCCCTACTAAAATGTATTATCTTTTAGTGATTAGAGGAATGATTTTTGAAGAGGGCCATAAGAGTAGTCTTAGATCAGAGCTTGACTAAGACTTTTAATGATCTAAAATAATCATTCGGGTGAGCAGGTTGATAACGGTTGAAAATACCGTTTGTGATGTAATTTTGATACTAAATGCACCATTTTCTGTTTAGAACTTGCTTCAAATCATGATTTTCTGTTAAGTTGTGTGAATAAGAGAGTTGAGGTTGAGTTTGATGAAACAATGACTAAATTCCCCTGTTTTGGAAGAAAATGAGATAATATGGAAAGCAAAGCTGAAGTGTCAAGGAGACGGAGCTCAGAAAGGCCTGGAAAAGTGTTAAGACTTTGGCAAGTGTACCAAATCGTATCAAGTAATAATAAGTTGTAAGACCAAGTATCGTTTCCCTACAGAAATACCCTGTGTGAGATTTGAGCCACTTGATATTCTTTCTTGTGTGTGATATGTCTCTTGATTGCTTGCACATATGCCTTGGGTTGACTCTTTTTGATGATTCTTGGTTGATATGCATGTTTGAAAGTGATAAAGGCAGCTTTGTTGTTGAGCCTTTCTAGCCAAATGAGCCTACCTTATTGTGATCCTTTGATAACCCCTTTGAGCCTTTACTTTCCCCATTTCTTNGTTTTGAAGCTCATACACTAGCCCTAAGTGAAAAACCATGATTACCTTAACCTTAGGGAATTTTGGAGCTTTGGAATTGTTTTGGGAANAAGTGTGGTCTCTTGGGAGATTCAGAGAATTGGCTAGTTAGTTCCTTTTCTTGTTTTGTTTTGTAAATATGTTGTGTATCTTGTCTCTTAGAGTTGTGTTCTGAAAAGAGAGAAAAGAAAAGAGACAAGATGAAAAAAAAAAAAGGAAAACTAAATACAGAAAAATGAGAAAGAATTAAAAAAAAATTGTGAATAAAGGAGTCAGGAAGAGGATGGAATTAGAGGTTTTGGGTGTGAGTATACTGTGTTTACACTTGTTCCCCATTGCTCCTCTGTTTCCTTTGGTTTGTAGCTTCTCACCCATATTTATCCTCCCTTGTCCTTGGCCCCATTACATCCATAAAAGACCTTTTGATTTGAACATGCATATGTCTTTGAGTGTTGACATTAGAGGCTTGCCAAGTCTATTTGTGTTTGCTTTCTTGAGTACATTGAGTTGACACTGTTTACCCTAGCCTAATACTAATTACTGACTTGCTATCCCTAGCCTCCCCTAGCAATTAATACAACATTATAGAGCAGAAGTTAAACACAATTGATCGTCCTACCCCTATCCCTAGGTGGTATTGCATAATCAAGGAATTACTCACCAGTTCATGACATTATTGTACGTCCCAGTATCAATAAAGACAAACAATAGTTATCGAATGAGTTAAACGATAAAAGCATTAAGCACAGATGANAACCCAACAATTAACAATCAAAACATATGGAAACCATATAAATAATCAAGTGTTTCAATAAAAGAGAGTATCAAAAGATTACATTGTTTCCCCCAACAACAATAGGGTTTAGTTGACCATTGACATGGTGAAACTAGATGAAAAATGGATGAAGAATGGAAAAGCAAACCCTAGAAAAGATGAAAAGGAGCCTAAGCATCCAAAAGATCCTCTCTAGAGAGTGAAATTAGGTCTGGCTGCCCCCTTCTGTCAAAAGAATGCATCTAAACTCGCAATAGGGCTATTTATAGGTGAGGATTGCAATAGAAAACAGGCTCAAGCCCAGCAGACAACCGCCCAGCAGAACAAGTGTGGCGCCCAGTGGTTTCCCACAAATTGCACTACCGTGCGACGGTAGGGGTGTACCGCCCGGCGCTTTCCCTCAAATCGCAAATCTGCCAAGCGCCACCGCCAGGTGCCTACTCCTCGCCCTGGACCGCCCGGCGGTGTAAGTTGTCGTCGGATTGTGCATCGACTCTTCAATTCTTCAATTTTCTTCTCTTTTCTTGAGTGCACGACCTTTCTCTTCATCTTCATTCTTCACCTTCTCAGAAATGCTACAAAACAATGCAAAACCAGCATAATATCTCAAAAAATAGCTTTTGACTCTCTATAGACTCATTTATTGAGTTTTGCTTGATTCAAAGCTCATTCTAAGTAGTAAAGGGCGTAAGTTGGTCTAAAATTACATATGAAAATAACTGTTTTTCAACCTTCACAGATAGCATCTACTTAGGGATGCTAGAAGATTCAGGTATCTATTGAAGGATACAAGGAAGCACACGTACTGAAGGCTGTTGGAAAGGTATGCACTTACTGACAAGTGCTAAAAAGGTTTGGGTGAGGCTCGTTACGTTAAATAAGCGCTACTTGGGAGGCAACCCAATTTTCTAAACTTATTTTTTTTAAATGTTATATTTTCTTATGTTTTTAGAATAAGTGTTGATGTACTTGGTTTAAAACTTATATCTGATGCAATGGATTGATGATGATTTGTGATGAGTATGCTTGACGAGGCTTTTATATTAATTGATGTCGAGATGATATATGAAATGCTATATACAGTTGGTGGTTCACAATATGTGTGAACAGATGCATGATAACATGATTGTGATTGTGATATTGAGCAGGATGTGTATCTATGTATTGGAACTTGAAATTAGCATATGTGAGGTTTTGAACTCCAGAGTTTTTGATTGAATGATGGCTATTACTTTGAAAGCATGAATGACTTTGCCTAGGTTTCTATGATTAAATCACTTGCTTGCATTTGTCATATGATCGAGGCCATTTTTGATTTAGCCCTTTCCTAGATAATGCAAAAAGTTTCGTCACAATTAAAAAAAGCACAATATGTTCTAGTCTTTTTGAACCTAAGCCTTAAATAGTATGAGAAAACCCTTTTTCAAATCTTTACCTTGAGTTATGTTGAGATTTATTGTGTGGTATTGATAAAGGTTCAAGTTTGGGGTTGTTGGGAAAGTTGAAAAAGAAAAAGATAAGCATTGAGCTAATGTGTTGAGCAAAACATGAAAAGATGAAAAAGATAAAAAAGATAAAACGAGAAGAAAAGCTCAATGCAAAGAAAAAGGAAAGTTGGGATTGAGTGAGATCGGTTGTGTATAGAGAGTTTGTGCTTGAACTATGAATGTCGAATAACTCTCTTAACTCAAGGATTTTGTGATCCAGAAAAACCAATGTTCTTCTCAGCCCATCTTCATTATAAGCCATGAAAAGTTCTTGTGACGATAACTTGCTTGTGAGTATGATTATTATGGTTAAATGAAAGGCAAAGTTAATTTGTGTGACATTGTTATAGTAGAGAGAATGAGTCACCTCAATATACACCTGTGTGCTTGAGTGAAACACTTTTCTCAGTGAGGAGTAGTTCCAGTTATACATGTTTTCATCTCTGCTTGGTTAATTGGTCATTCATGATAATAGCATCTATTGGAAAGACTGTGATTATGTGACCACCATATTCAGTTTAACGGAAGTAATGCATCTATACATCTTGACTGATGTTTTTAACCTGAGAGTGATTACTTGTCTTGGACGAAAGAGTTTTCGAAAGTATTAATCCAATGTATTGATTGTTTGAAAATTGAGTTACATCTTGTTTTGCTTGAGGAGAAGCAAAATTCTAAGTTTATGGCTGTGATAACGGTTGAAAAATAGTTATTGTCATACTTGATTTTGATATTAAATCACACCCTTTATGGTTTAGAATTAGCTTGAAATCATGCATTTTTTATTAAGTTAGAGAATAAGAGAGTCGAAGTTGCTTTTCTTGGTTTTATGCTTGGTTTCCCTTGACTTTGTAGGTTTTTGGAATGAATTGAAAGAAAGGTTGAAGTTTCAAATGGTTGCGGTGCAGAAAAGTCAACCAGAATCCAGAAAAGGCAACCAGTCAAACAGAAAAGTCAACCAGTCAACCAAAAAAGTCAACCAATCAACCATAAAAGTCAACCAGTTGACCAGAGCGCTGAGCGGCACTTTTGGGCACTGAGCGACAATTTTGGGCGTTGAGCGGTCCTGCGATTAGAGGGAAACCGTTGAGCAGTCAAATTAGGGGCTGAGCTGTTGTCAGTTTTTATTTTGCTCGATTCTGTTATCTTTTTGGCCTATATATAGCCCCAGTGCGAATCAAAACTCATTCTTTTGGCAGAGGAAAATGTCCACAGTAGCTCTACACACCTTGGAGGAGGTTCCTTGGCAGAGGAAAATGTCCAAGTTTAGGTTTTGCTTTTCCATTCTTCCATTGTATTTCATCTAGATTCACCATGATTATGGTGAACTAAACCCTAGGTTGTTTGGGAACAATGTAATGTTTTGAAACTCTCTTATATCAAAATTCTTATCTTCTTTATATGCTTGCATATGCTTATCTTTATCAATAGATGGGTTCTTCACCTTTGCTTAATGTTTTTATCGTTTAACTCATTCGGGAACGTACAATAATGTCATGAACTGAGAGGAATTTCTTGTGTCAACACCCAATTTTGTCCAGGTAATAAAAAATATGTTTCTTGTTTTTTTTTTATATGATTTTCGTTGTATTTTTTTTTTTATTTTAGTTTTACTTTATTTTTATTGATTATATTTTCTTCTATTTTGTTTAGTTTTTCGTTTCGTATTTTTATTTTCTTTAATTTCTTTTCTTTTTATTTTTTATTATTATTTTTTTGTTTTATTTTAATATGGTTAGTATCATTAATTAAAAACTAAAAAAATAATAAAAAATTAAAAATTAGAAGAATAAAAATTCAATTAATTAAATTAATTAAATTAAATAATATTAATAATTAATTAAAAAAATTTATTAAAAAATGAAAAAAAATGTGTCTAAGCGTGGGGGACAAGTTGGTTTAGAACGAATATTTTTGGAATTCTACATTGGAGGACAGAGAAAAATGGTTAAGGATTTTGGTAGCAAAAGAGGAGGATTGAAAACAGTTTTGGAAAGGAAGGGGAATTTTGGGGACAACTAGAGCAAAAGGGAGGAAAAGCATAGTCGACGATTTTCTGTAACCATCTATTCCCAGCTGTAGTAGTGGTCATTGTCTTAAGGTCCTTTAAGACAACTTTGTTCATCATAACCAGGAAGGTAAGCATTTCTTTGGTGAATAGCTCGTTGCTCTCTGTTTAACGTTTCATGTATCGTTGTTACATCTTGCATTCATTATGGTTGTTTGAGAATAGCATTGTATAAATTAGCATCCCCATCAACCATTATCATGATCGTTTACCTTAAGTTTCTTTGAACATAGTCATCACGATTTTCACTATCTCAATACGCCTTCACTAGAATTCCCACTTTTTCCTTTTGCTTGTCATTCTATCTATTTCCCATATTAGTTCATCCCTCACCGGAACAGTAACCCAAAACAGTGACCCAAGACACTAATAGGTTTTGACCTGTAAACGAACAATCCACCCAATCACAGTTTCTTTCTCAAAAGACATTCACAAAAAAACCCTCTGGTTCTGCTATCGGTACCTGCGAGTGCTTCACGAGAACGACGTTGTATTGGGAGGTGAAGGCACACCCAAGGCAGCCATTTCCATTGACGGCAGCGACGTTTTCCTCTCGCGCGAGATGTTGAGCTTAGTGAATGAACAACGTAGTGGTCGTTTTTGGTGTCACCAAAATCTATAAAAGAACAAGCAGGGCAGAGGAGTGTGAGTCACGGGATAAGGGGCATTTCCATCCTACACGTGAAGAGATGTTAACATATTAGCAAGCGTACCAAATCGTATCAAGTAATAATAAATGGTAAGTCCAAGTATCGTTTTCCCATGAAACTGGAAAGGCCTTATCGTTCGTGTCAATTAAGATCGCAAGACTTGAAAAGAAAAATTAATTGATTGAGTATTAGAATAAAATATGAACATGCAAAAGAGATTGATTCAATTCACAAGAAGAAAACAATGAACGAATGGAGTTGTTGGGGGTTTACAATTTCATCTTATCCGCTCTCTCTTATTTACTCCTCTTGAATTATTAGCTTCACTAATTGATTGTCATGCAACTTTCTTAGCCTATCCTTAACCCGATCCCTCGATGAAAAGAGCCTATTACTAATTACTGGCTTGCTATCCCTAACCTCTCCTACCAATTAATAAAGCATTATAGAGCAGAAGTCAAAAACAATTGATCGTCCTACCCCTATCCCTAGGTGGTATTGCTTAATCAAGGAATTACTCACCAGTTCATGACATTACTGTACGTCCTCGTATCAATAAAGACAAACAGTTATTGAATGAGTTAAACGATAAAAGCATTAAGAACAAATGAGAACCCAACAATTAACAATCAAAACATATGGAAACCATATAAATAAACAAGAGTTTCAATAAAAGAGAGTATCAAAAGACTACATTGTTTCCCCCAACAACAATAGGGTTTAGTTCACCATTGTCATGGTGAAACTAGATGAAAAATTGATAAAAAATGGAAAAGCAAACCCTAGGAAAGATGAAAAGAAGCCTAAGCATCCAAGTGATCCTCTCCAGAGAGTGAAATTAGGTATGGCCGCCCCCTTCTGTCAAAAGAATGCATCTAAACTAGCAATAGGGCTATTTATAGGTGAGGAGCACAACAAAAAAAACGCCCACGCCCAACAAACAAAACAAAACAACACATAAAACAAAACTTGGCTTTACACTATTTCATCCAATGTTTTAACATTCCCAAAGTACATGACAAACACTACTCAATCCCAACTTTTCAGTGAAATCAAAATAAGATGCATGCATGCTTTCAATCCAGAGATTGCACAACAGATGTTACACATTATGAATGACCAATCCACTAAGCAAGGATGCACTCATGAAACAAGTCTCTTTATACCAAGCAAGTGTTTCACTCAATCACTCAAGTGTTTAAGGTGACACTCCAACTCTCTATTATTCACAACTCACATGAAACAAAATTGTCATTCATCTCAAACAATCAACATCTTTACATGAAAATGTCATCAAAAGGACTTTTCCAAGGCTTGTAATGAGGTTGGGCTAACAAGAAAAAATGGTTTTTCTGGAATGCAAAGTCCTTGAGCTAAGAGAGCTACCATGGTATTCAAAATTTAAGCACAACTCTCTTCCTCACTAATCTCACTTATTCCCAACTTCTTCCCTTTTCTTTTACATTGAGCTCATTTTCATGCTTTTCTTCTTTTCTTTTCTTTTTATAATACATTTTTCTTTCTCTACATTTGAGCTCAATGCTTTTCACTTGCTTTTCAATTTTCCCCCATACAACCCCAAACTTGAACCTTTTCATCGCAGACAATTAAGCTCATCCCAACTCAAGGTAAAGAATTTTAAGACAAGGTTCAAAAAGGGTATAATATTTTCAAGCACTTTGGGTGAAAATTTGGCTAGAGAAGGGTTCTCAAAAATGGCCTTGATCAATGACATTCACATGCAATTCAATCAATCATCAAGATTAAGGCAATATCATTCATGTTTTCCTGTAAACAATGCATACAACAATAAAAATTCTGGAGCTCAATACCTCACATAACATGCTTTCTCACACAAAATCCATTCATACATCCTGCTTAGCATCATAACCACAATCATAATTCATCACACATATGTTTCATAGAGTATCAACATGCAATGCAACTCAATTATCATCCACATCAAATAATCATCAAATAGTTCCATCATGCACATAAGTTAGTCAAACATTTTCAAAAAAAGTTTTCAAGCCAATAGTACACACTGAAATTAAAAAAATAAAAGTAAAAGAGAGAAAACTAGGTTGCCTCCTAGTAGCGCTTGTTTAACGTCATGAGCCTGACCCAAACCTGTTTAGCACTTGTCAGTAAGTGCAATTCCTTCCAACACCTATCAGTAGGTGTGCCTTCTTGGAATCCTTCAGTGGATTTAAAAATTTCTAGCATCCCTCAGTAGATGCTACCCAAAAATTGTTCCAAAAATTCAAAATTTACATGTTCCAATGAAAGTAAAGAGTGAAAATAACTGAAAATGAAAATTGTTCTTAAAAATACAAAAATTGATTTCCAGCAATTCAACTCTTTTTCTTCACGTTGGGATCTTCGTCGTCCCACCGGCTCAATTTTCTTCTGTCCACCCTCTTGACCTGTCTGTTGTATGGTGATTCACTTTGCACCTCCCCTTTTTCTTTTAGCTCCTTTATTATCCATTCTTTCCTTTTATATTTCACTTTGCTTCTCCGTCGGAGTGGTTCTTCTCTTGCTTTTGGTAAATGATTCTCCAACTTTTATTCACTAGTGCCTGCAAAACATTACAACTATCAGAATAATTAGTATCCGACGTGCTTTCTTCTTGCTCGGCTTCACTCTCCTGCTCCTCACGTCTGGGTCTTTTCTTCACTTTGATCTTGTTTTCATTATACCTAGTATAAAGAAACAGGTGATCTACGTCCCTCATCATTACTCGCCCATCATAAACACTAATAGGCATCTTCGAAGTTGCCATGAAGGGCTTTCCCAAAATCACAGGAAACTCATCATCAGTTTCCATATCCATGACAATGAAGTCTGCCAAGAATTCAAGTTGTTCCACTCGTACAATAACATCTTCCGCCATTCCCACTGGTATATTTACCGAACCATCATCCATTGTCACAATAAGATCAGACGGTTTCAACACAATCCCTCTTATTTTTGTTAGGAAATCTGTGGGCATCATATTAATGCTAGATCCCGAGTCTATAATGGCTTCCACAACAAAATCATTCAGGACGCATGATAATGTTACACATCCCGGATCTTTTACTTTAAGTGGATGATCTCTCTTTAGCAGTTGAACAACAACGTCCTCCTCTTCATCGGTGAGTTTAGTCTCTTCTTCACGACTGAGATTGATTCTTTCAACATAGGGAGGAGTTTGCAGATTTACTTCAGGTACCATAGTCACTTGATTGAAGATCTCTCTAAATCTCCCATCATGACTATTTTCAACTCGCATCTTTTCTTTACCTCCACTAACGTTGAACTCACTAGCCTCTTCTATTTCCTGGCTTTCCTTTCTTTCCTCAGCACCTACCATCTCTTTGTCTCTATCTTCACTACTCTCCTTATTGACTAGATCATCCTCAGTCTTCCTTTTTTCTCTTACTATAACAACTTTTCATTCTTCTTTGGGGTTAACATCAATGCTAGCCCGGAACTGGTGCTTCTCAATGGTTTCAATCCTTTTTGACAACTGACCAATCTGTGACTCCAATGATTTGAAGCTTGCTTGATTACTATTTAATTGGGATTCATAAATTTTAAAGAATTTATCAAATCTCCCACTTACCTTTCTGACTGTCTTAGTTAAACTATTCACCTGCTGCCGTAAGGGAGAGAGTTGTTGCTGCCGAAAGTTGCTGCCGAAAGTTGCCCACTTGTCCAGATGAATTATTCTGGCTCTGCCCAATACTAGGGTGATTTTTCCAACCTTGGCTAGAATTACCTTGGTTGAAATTTCCTTGCTTGTATTGAAATTGGGCTCCCATATAATTAACATCCTGCTGCATCTCCTCAATGAAAGCACATTGACCATTG
>NW_014543118.1:328858-330803 GCF_000741045.1 Vigna radiata var. radiata | reverse complement strand
GGGGTCGCCCTCAATAAACCTTTAAATTTGTCCCATGTTTACCCGAGAGTTTCCTCCATCCCTTGCTTGAACGAAGAGATCTCCAGCTTCCCTTGATTAATTTTTGGAATTGGAAAGAATTTAGTGACAAATTGTTGTGCCACCGCCTCCCAAGTCCTGAATGTTCCTTCAGGGAAAGAATTCAACCAATCATTTGCGTTTCCTCCAAGAGAGAAAGGAAACAAACTGAGTTTAACTCGGTCATCCGACACTCCGGTTATCTTGACAGTGTTGCAAATCTCACCAAAGATGGACAAATGCTTATAAGGATTCTCATTCGATAACCCATGGAATTGATTATTCTGGACTAATTGGATGAGCGCTGGACTCATCACCATGTTTGTTGCGTTATCAGCTGGAACCGCTATACTGTTGAAGTTTAAGGGGCCTACTGCATTTGCTGCGTCCCCCAATGTACGTCTAGGAGGAGGTTGGTTAGCCATCTCCTCAAAATCTAGTGCAGAAATCTCAAGCGAAGACTGCTAAAATGCTTCAGGAGAAAGAGATCTCTCACGTGAAGGACGTCTCCTTCTCCTCCCTTCTAGTAAACCTTCTAAGAGAGGTTGCTGATCTTTTCTGCTTCTAGTATGGATTGCTTCCTGCATACACAAGAAACAAACCCTAAAAGCACTTTTACAGAAAAATAAAAAAAAACATAATTAAACAAAAATAAAACAAAAATTAATTACAACTAAGTCAAATTCAGTCAATCCACACTACTGGAAAAAGTAAACCTCGAGTCCCCGGCAACGACACCAAAAACTTGTTAACGGATTGGCAAGCGTACCAAATCGTATCAAGTAATAATAAATGGTAAGTCCAAGTATCGTTTTCCCAAGAGACTCGAAAGGCCTTATCGTTCGTGTGAATTAAGATCGTAAGACTTGAAAAGAAAAATTAATTGATTGAGTATTATAATAAAATATGAACATGCAAAAGAGATTGATTCAATTGACAAGAAGAAAACAATGGAGGAATGGAGATGTTGGGGGTTTACAATTTCATGTTATCCGCTCTCTCTTATTTACTCCTTTTGAATTATTAGCTTGATTAATTAATTGTCATGCAACTTTCTTAGCCTACTGATGTAGTCGATCCAGCCAGTGGAAGAGGAGAACAAGCAGCGCACGTCTTGCAGTGTTTGGTAGCAGCGGAAGATGCGAATCAGTGGAGGAATTTGATGGCAGAGGAGCTCTCGGTGATGGTGAAATCTAGCTCAGGCAGCCTTCCACCGGAAGGAAGCTAGTTGGAATCGGGAAAGCTCNGGAGGAGACTCTTGGTGCAGAGACTTAGTTGCTGGAAAATGCATCAGCAGAAGAAAATCTCATAATATTCCAAAAGTGTTTGTACATGGAGGGCTGCCATGAATTTATAAGAGATTCATGGATCAGCTGCGTGGCATAGGTGCACCGAAAATAGTGGATCTAAGGCCACATGCAAATAAGCAAATTTGGCAGTGTGTGTTTCTAGAACAGGCACGTAATACATGTGCTAAAAATGAAGTCTACATGTGCTTTTATGATGCACCCCCTTTTATTACTAATCTCACACCCCTCGCTTTGTGAAAATGATTCTTCTACTCTTCTCCTTATGATGGGTCATGCTTCTAGTGATGGGTCCATGATGGGCTTGGGCCCAAGTCATCATCCCCTCCCCCTTGGAAAGGATTTGTCCTCAAATCTTGATGGTTCTCCTGAGGACTTATTAATTTAGACGCCATAGAAGTTCCTCCTGGGTCAAAGATTAATCTGCAATAAACATCAAACATATCTCTAATTAGTTTTCTATGACCCAACAAAATGTATAAAAGAACATGTTTAGAAGAAGGTTTCTTAATTTTAAAATTTTCAAGTTTAATACCATAAAGAAACCTTTCTTCATTTGAAATTTTATTTGTATCTTGAAT
>NW_014543118.1:325251-328208 GCF_000741045.1 Vigna radiata var. radiata | reverse complement strand
ATTACTATACGTCCCCGTATCAATAAAGACAAACAACAGTTACCGAATGAGTTAAACGATAAAAGCATTAAGCACAGATGAGAACCCAACAATTAACAATCAAAACATATGGAAACCATATAAATAAACAAGAGTTTCAATAAAAGAGAGTATCAAAAGATTACATTGTTTCCCCCAACATCAATAGGGTTTAGTTCACCATTGTCATCCAAGAATGGAAAAGCAAATCCTAGAAAAGATGAAAAGGAGCCTAAGCATCCAAGAGATCCTCTCTAGAGAGTGAAATTAGGTCTTCCTTCTGTTTTTCTATTAATATTGCCTCTAGTTGAGGCGTCTAACATCATTTTGGAATGAGCGCGCAAACCTCCAAGGAACGCAAGCAAGTATGAAGTTTTATCGAACCCATGAACTTGGGTCGCCCTCAATAAACCTTTGAATCTATCCCATGCTTGCCCGAGAGTTTCCTCCATCCCTTGTATGAACGAAGAGATCTCCAGCTTCCCTTGATTAATTTTTGGGGGTGGGAAGAATTTAGTAATAAATTGTTGGACTACTGCTTCCCAAGTCCTGAATGTTCCTTCCGGGAAAGAATTTAACCAGTCTTTTGCGTTTCCTCCAAGAGAGAAAGGAAACAAACTAAGTCTGACTCTATCGTCCGTCACTCCAGTTATCTTTATCGTGTTGCAAATTTCACCAAAGATCGTCAAATGCTTGTAAGGATTTTCATTTGACAACCAATGGAATTGGTTGTTCTGGACTAACTGGATGAGCGTCAGACTCATCATCATGCTGGTTGTATTGTCTGTTGGAACTGCAATGCTGTTAAAGTTCAAGGGACCAACTGCATTAGCTGCATCCCCCAAAGTGCGTCTAAGAGGGGGTTGGTTGGCCATGGATTTTCATTTGACAACCCATGGAATTGGTTGTTCTGGACTAACTGGATGAGCGCCAGACTCATCATCATGCTGGTTGTATTGTCTGCTGGAACTGCAATGCTGTTAAAATTCAAGGGACCAACTGCATTAGCTGCATCCCCCAAAGTGCGTCTAAGAGGAGGTTGGTTGGCCATCTCCTCAAGATTAGGTGCAAAAGTCTCAAGTGAAGAATGCGAAGTAGCTTTTAGAGAAAGAGATCTCTAACGTGAAGGACGTCTCTTTCTCCTCTCGTCTGGTAGACCTTCTAACAGAGGTTGCTGGTTTTTCCTACTTCTAGTATGTATTGTTTCCTGCATACACAAGAAACACACCCTAAAAGCACTTTTATAGAAAAATAAAACAAAATGCAATTAAAGAAAAATAAAACAAAAATAATTACAACCAAGTCAAATTCAAGCAATTCACACTAGTAGAAAAATAAACCTCGAGTCCTCAGCAACGACGCCAAAAACTTATTGACAAATTGGCAAGCGTACCAAATCGTACAAGTAATATAAATGGTAAGACCAAGTATCGTTTTCCCAAGAGACTCGAAAGGCTTTCTCGTTCACGTGAATTAAAATAATAAGACTTGAAAATAAAAATTAATAAATTGGATTTGAGAACAAAAATATTAACATGCAAAATAAAGTTGATTCAATTGACANATTAATAAATTGGATTTGAGAACAAAAATATTAACATGCAAAATAAAGTTGATTCAATTGACAAAAGAAAACAATGGATGAATGGATGTTGTTGGGGGGTTTACAATTTCATCTAATCCGCTCTCTCTTACCTACTCCTCTTGAATATTAGTTTGATTAATTAATCGTTATGCGACTTTCTTAGCCTACCCTTAACCCGATCCCTCAACGAAAAGAGCCTAATATTAACTATTGGCTTGCTATCCCTAGCCTCCCTGTTGACGGATTGGCAAGCGTACCAAATCGTTCAAGTAATATAATTGGTAAAACCCAATATTGTTCTTCCCAAGAGACTCGAAAGCCTTTCTCGTTCACGTGAATTAAAATAATAAGACTTGAAAATAAAATTTAATAAATTGATTTGAGAACAAAAATATTAACCTGCGAAAGAGATTGATTCAATTGACAAAAGAAAANAATGGATGAATGGAGTTGTTGGGGGTTTACAATATCATCTAATTCGCTCTATCTTATCTACTCCTCCTTAATTATTAGTTTGATTAATTAATTGTCATGCAACTTTCTTAGCCTACCCTTAACCCGATATCTCGGCGAAAAGAGCCTAATATTAATTACTGGCTTGTTATCCCTAGCCTCCCTTAGAAATTAATACAACATTATAGAGCAAAAGTTAAACACAATTGATCATCCTGCCCCTATCCCTAGGTGGTATTGCAATATGAAGGAATTACTCACCAGTTTATGACATTATTGTACGTCCCCGTATCAATAAAGACAAACAACAGTTATCGAATGAGTTAAACGATAAAGGGATTAAGCACAGATGAGAACCCAACAATTAACAATCAAACATATGGAAACCATATAAATAATCAAGAGTTTCAATAAAAGAGAGTATCAAAAGATTACATTGTTTCCCCCAACAACAATAGGGTTTAGTTCACCATTGACATGGTGAAACTAGATGAAAAATAGAAGAAGAATGGAAAAGCAAACCCTAGAAAAGATGAAAAGGAGCCTAATCATCCAAGAGATCCTCTCGAGAGAGCAAAATTAGGTTTGGCCGTCCTCCCCTGTAAAAAGAATGACTCTGAATTCGAAATAGGGTTATTTATAGGTGAGGAGCGCAACAGAAAATAAGCCCAAACCCAGCGGTCCACCGCCTGGCAGAATAAGTGTGCCGCCCGGCGATTTCCCATAAACCTCCAAACCGCCCGATGGCAAGGGTCATCGCCCGACGGTTTCCCTCAAAACCCCCCAGTGCCTACTCCTCGCCCTGGACCGCCCAGCGGTGTAAGTTGCCGCTGGGCGGTGCGTCGACTCTTCAAATCTTCAATTTTCTTCTCTTTTCTTGAGTCTACGACCTTTATCTTCA
>NW_014543118.1:322195-324261 GCF_000741045.1 Vigna radiata var. radiata | reverse complement strand
TATTGAGTTTTGCTTGATTCTAAGCTCATTCCAAGTAGTAAAGGGTGTAATTTGGTCTAAAATGACATATGAAAATAACTGTTTTTCAACCTTCATCACTCCCTGATGAGTCGATATTTTATCGATTTCACTTAGTTTATTATGCTAAAATTAATCAGGGAATTGTGCTTAAATGTCCGGTATTTTCCCGTTTTTCCTAATTATGCTTAATTTGACCGGAAATTCTAATTTTAATTACTTTGAATTTTTTGAGCTAATTATTTGCGTTATTATTTTCAGGGAAAATTTTGGAAACACAATTTAGGACATTTGAAGTGCTATCAAATAAATTCAAGACTCTCATTTTAGACATTTTAAATTTTAGTTATCTTTTAATTTAGTAGTTTAGGATTTTTAGACAAACTTTTACATTGTGGGCCAATGTTGGCAAATTTCATGATGGGCCCAAGCTTTGAGGGACACTTGGCACCAAACCCTAGGGTTTTAGGGTGGACCCCACCTTAATTTTTGGTGACACACGGCCTTGCTTTAAGCTAGCAACCGTCACCCATTTTTTGGAGTAATTTTTCTCGGCAGAAACAATTGAAGGGGGTGCTGGAACATTTCTTTCAGATAGCATTTTCTTTCAATCATGTCTAGAGCTTTTTATTATGGTTGAATGAAGAATCGTTTTTTTTTCTTTCTTTTCTTTTTAAGATCATTTCCCTTTCATTTTGTGCAACGCTGGTTCTGTGGATGATACGTGTTGGCAGCTGGATGTTTTTTTTCCTTTATTTACTTTCAATTTCTTTGAAAATGAAGAAGTGATGAGGAGGTGATGCAGTGCTTTATCATTTGGAGTACTAAAATCAATTAAGTTGCTGGTCATTTCATTTAGTTGTAAGCACTGATTTTTCAATTGGAGAAAGGAGGATTTTGTGTTATTTTATTTTAGATTGCACACGGTGAATGAAGAGCACAAGCACACTGTAGTAATTTAGATGAATTCACAAAATGCTGATTCACTTTTCATTTGAAGAGGCACAATCATTTCATTTTTGGAGAATCCACTTTCAATTTCTTTTGGGATAAAGGCCTGCCACGTCTAGCTTAAGGATTAAAACATTGTTTTATTGCCTTTTCAATTTGGTTAATGCACTTATTTTATTGAAGTTTTAATGGCAGCACATTTCAAATTCTTGGTACGTAGTTGTTTTACTTTTTAGTTGGAGAAATAGGAAGCAATTCACGTCCTTGAATTAGATAACTCAAAAAAGTTATTTTGTTTATTTTATTCTTAGCCTATATTTATTTAACGTGTTTCAACGTTTTATCATTCAACTTTTCATTTTTTTTATTTTTTTTAGTAACTTTATTATGTCACTTTATTATGTCATTCACGTTTCATGTTTTTTTTTTATTTGGATTGTAGCGCATTTTATGTTTATCATTATGTTTTTATTATATTTATATATTCAATGTGCATTTAACTTTTTGTCTTGCGTTCGTATATTTTACCTATTGCAATGTTCGATCTATTGTTTTCATTTACTTTAATACTGTCTATTTTGCTTGATTTGATAATTTAATTGCGATGTTAGCTTAGGTTAGTCGGATTGGTCATTAGTGATATTACATTGTTCCTTGAGATTTTAGCACTTTAATTCTCATATTGTTGCTCTGATTCGGCTAATCTTTAATTTGTTGTTTACGTGCGATTAGGTATACACTTAGTTGCCTAATCGATGTTTAATCTTCGCTTAGTTGATTAGACTGCATGGTGGATGACTGATTGGAATTGAGCATTGCATTCGCTTAGTTTGCATTTTTGAAGATCGGATTAGCCTTCGCTTAGTTGGGTGATTCGTGTTGGATTTGGATTAGAGTAGTGTGTACTTGTTGTTAATCTAGGATAGAAGCATAGTACTTGAGTTAATGACCAACCGTTTTTATTCAGTATTTGGTTCCGTCTTTGTATTCCTGTTTACATTTCGTTTCGCATTGTTGTTTTCACATTACTGTTTGTATCCATGTTTTGATTTAGTTTATCCGCATTCATAATCTTTTCACAAACCCCCCCCCCCCCC
>NW_014543118.1:309033-321985 GCF_000741045.1 Vigna radiata var. radiata | reverse complement strand
CCCCCCCCCCCACTTCATGTCTGACCTAATTTTCGAACCACATTTGGTCCTTGAGAGACGACCTAGGAGTCACTTCCTAGTCTATAATGCATTTCTCATATGCAATCAAATTTGTATGGGCTGCGACAACCCATCAAATTTTGGCGCCGCTGCCGGGGACCAACAATTCGATTTTAGGTATTTTGTTGTGTTAGTGTGTGTTGTGTTTTGTCTTGTGTTGTGAGTGTGATGTTCTGTTTTGTGTGTTCGTCAATGTTTGTTGCATTTAGGTAACTTTAGTTGCATATTTTCATTGCATTCTTCTTTTCCCCCTATTACATGTCTACCTATTTTGGTGATGTGAGTAGTGCTTATTCTGCCTGTGTCTATGACTCTACTTCTGCATTTGACTCTGATATTGCTTGTGGTGTATACTCTGTTGATTTCTATGTTGAAAACAGAACGGCTCCTCCTCCATCTCACGAGAGTGCTCCTAGAGAGTCGTTTCCACTTGATAAGGAGGATATTCGTTGTGTTCTCAACACTGGTCTGATACATTTGCTGCCTAGGTTTCATGGTTTTGCAGGTGAATGCCCACGTACACATTTGGAGGAGTTCTACACATTATGCTCTTTAATGAATCCTCCAAATGTCCCAGATGAAGACATGTTCTTAAGGGCATTTGAGTACTCATTACATGGAGCGACAAGGGATTGGTGTTGTTGTCTTATTCCGGGATCCGTCACCAGTTGGGAAGATCTTGAGCATCAGTTTCTTGACAAATTCTCCCCTATACGGTATGGTTATAGGGACGATCCTGGGTGGAGGAATCCTAACCTGGGATGGTATGGTACTTCAGAGCATCAATATCAGGAACCATCATTCCAGACTCCTTGTATGCCTTCTCCGCTTGTTCAGGAACCACAGCAGCCGCAGTTTCATGACCCGACCCATTCTTTATCAGCTGTATGCAGGAAATTGGAAAGCAAGCTTGATTCTCTTGAGAGTTTGGTGACACAGCTGACATTCAACCATAGACCAACACCTCCATCTACACCTGTTGCACGATGGTGTGCTATATGTTCTTCTAGTGACCACTATATGGATGTCTGCCCTTCTTTGCACCACTCTATTGCTCTTTATGCGCCTCAAGCTTATGCTCCAGACATATACAACAACAAGCAGCCACAACAGAAAAATCAGAGGAAACAGGAATAGAAGAGGCATCTGCCCAACCACCTTCCAAATGTTCTACTTCTTTTGAGCCAACATTGAATGAGTTATGGGGGCAGATAGTCAGGCAGGCCATTGAGGAACAGTCTCATGGTTTAGAGGGACCTCCAATTCAGACTGTTCAGATTACTGATGATGTTAGTGACACCCGCATAGGGAATGAGGAGCAGAGTCATGAGCCTACTATTGCACCATCTACTTTCCTACACTCTTATGTCCCTGCTCTTGCGCTTGAGATAAATCATGAGTCAACTCAGGTTTTCTCTAAACTTGAAATCCCAGTTAATTTGCCTGGGTTGTTCATGCATTCAGATATTCTTGATTCTGCTGCAAATTCACATGTTAGTGTTGACTTGGATATGGAAACCGTGAAAACTAAAGATGTTTTAGACTTAGGTTTAAATGTTGATCTTTCACAGTTTTCTGAAAATTTTACATGTAGTTGTGAAGTTGGTTCTTGCTCTATTTATGTTGAAATTAATTCTATCCTACAACTGGTGAAGGTTGAAAAACAATTATTTTCATATGTCAATTTGGACCAAATTACACCCTTTACTACTCAGAATGAGCTCAGAATCAAGCAAAACTTAATAAATGAGTCTAGAGAGAGTCAAAAGTTGTTTTCAGTGATTTTATGCTTATTTTGCATTGTTTTGTAGCTAATTTGAGAAAAGTAAGAATGGAGTTGAAAATACAGGTCGTTGACTCAAGAAAGAGTAGAAAAATGAAGTTTTGAAGAGTCGATGTACCGCCCAGCGGCACACTTAATACGCCGAGCAGTCCAGGACGAGGAGTAGGCAGGGCATTTCACGCTAAGGGAAACCGCCGGGCGGCGGCTAGCAGGATATGGGAAACCGCCGAGCGGTGGCGATTGCTGTCGGGCGGTGGCGGAAGATATGGGAAACCACCGGGCGGCACACTTAAACCGCCCAGCGGTGGCTTGCTGGACTTGGGCCTATTTTTGACGTGCTCCTCACCTATAAATACCCCTATTACGAATTCAGAGTCATTCTTTTGATGCTCTCTCTTATTGAAACTCTTGATTATTTATATGGTCTCCATATGTGTTGATTGATTATTGTTGGGTTATCATCTGTGCTTAAGGCTTTTATCGTTTAACTCATTCGGTATATCGATGCTTGTTTTTATTGATATGGGGACGAACAATAATGACATGAATTGGTGAGTAATCTCTTGATTTTGCAATACCACCTAGGGATAGGGGTAGGATGATGAATTGCGCTAGCTTCTGTTTATAATGCGGTATTAATTACTAGGGGAGGCTAGGGATAGCAAGCCAATAGTTAATATTAGGCCCTTTACGCCGAGGGATCGGGTTAAGGGGAGGCTAAGAAAGTCGCATAACAATTAATCAATCTAATATTCAAGGGTAGTATGTAAGAGAGAGCAGAATAGATGAAATTGTAAACCTCCAACAACATTCATTCCTCCATTGTTTTCGTTTGTCAATTGAATCAACATGTGGTATGCTCATGTGTTGGCTTAATCTCTTCTTGGTCCTCTTATTTTTGAGAAAATCTCAATTCGGTCCTCAAGTTTTGAACGGTCTCAATTGGGTTATAATTTTTGTAAAAATGCACACATTTTACCCCAATCGCTAACTAATCTCACTGTGCAACAACAGATATCTTCTACTATTAGTGGAATAAATAGCTTAAAGGCTGGTGATGAACCTATAGGTTACCAAGTTGGTTCATTTGTAGAAAAAGCTGTGAGACTGATTGCACTGGTTACGCGAGTTTTCCAGTGACTTTATTTTTTGAGGCGACGAGATAATCTGTGTAAAATCCCCGATTATCAGATAGATGAATAAAATCCCTAATTCAAATAAACTAAATAATAGGCATTGTGCCACGTGAAACACTGCTTATTTTAAAAAATAATTCATATAATTAAATAATACACGTCATCATGTCCTCTGGCTACCACGTTAGCTAAATTTAACGCCGTTTGAGATCAGTTAACGATTGGGGCAAAATGTGGGCATTTTTACAAAAATTATGACCCAATTGAGACAGTTCAAAACTTGAGGACCGAACTGAGATTTTCACACAAATACGAGGACCAAGAAGGGATTAAGCCAACACATCAGCGTACCACGTCAGCTAAACTTAACGCTGTTTGAGATCAGTTAACAGTTGGGGTAAAATGTGTGCATTTTTACAAAAATTATGACCCAATTGAGACAGTTCAAAACTTGAGGACCGAACTAAGATTTTCACACAAATATGAGGACCAAGGGAGGTATTAAGCCTTTTTATTTTTCGAGTCTTATTATTTTAATTCACGCGAACGAGAAAGCCATACGAGTCTCTTGGGAAAAACGATACTTGGTCTTACCATTTATATTACTTGTACGATTTGGTACACTTGCCAATTTGTCAACAAGTTTTTTGGCGCCGCTGCTGGGGACTCGAGGTTATTTTTTTAGTAGTGTGGATTGATTGAGTTTGACTTGATTTTATGTTCATTTTTATTTTTATTCCAATAAATGTTTTCTAGGGTTTTGTGCCTAACGTTTGCAGAATGCAGTTTAAATAAGAACTTGATTATATGGGCACTTAATTCTACCAAAATGATTTCAACCATTGTGGGGATCTATTTTCAAATATATATCGAAACCACTTAGGGCATCAGTCCTCCTCACAAAAAGAAACTTTAAGGGAAGCTAAAGAACGTTTACAACAGGAATTATTCTCTATACTAGAAGACACGTTGGGGGAAGTCCAAAAATTCTTGCGGCAGTATGTGGTCTCTGGACCAAAAGAAACGTTTTGGGAAGTCCAACAACATTTACAACAAAAACAATCTCCTGTACACAAAGAAACATTGGGAGAAGCACAAGCACATTTATTGCAGAAACAACACTCTCATGCCCTGAAGGCTTTGGGTATTATTAAGGTTGATACTGAAGTCAACCTTAAAGAAGAATATCAAGCAACTAACTTTGAACATGATAAGGTTCTCAACGAGGAAAAGAAAGAAGAAGAAGAGCTGGAGATGTTGGAAGAGAAAACAAAAATAGAAGAAATTGTTGTTGAGAGAAATATAGAGGAAATAGAAATAAAAAATGAGAGTGAGATGAAATATGAGGATGGAAGAGCCATGGTTGAGAAAAGAAAAAGAAAAAAAAATTGAAAATAAAGAAAGGGAGGAGGAAGAAAAAGGGAAGGTCAAGGAAAGAGAAAATTAAGAGAAGAAGGAAAAGAGAAAAAAAAAGAGACATGTAAAGAACCATTTCCTCATAAAAAGAAAAACCCTAGGAAGGAAAATAGGGTTAAGCATTTCAAGGAGATCTTTGACAGATTAGAGGTCAAGGCTCCTATGATTGATGCTTGGAAACACGTGTTTGGCATGATCAATTTCTTGAAGGGGTTTAGCATAAAGAAGAAGAAGAAGGAAATACCAAGCACTAAGAAGCGTGACACCTATCGATGGTTGTTTGGGGAGACTTTCTAAACTGCTAGTTCATTATTTGAATTTTCGTGTTTGTTTTCTGTTTTTCAAATTATGTTTATTACATTCTGTGTGTGCACATGCATTTGAGTGAGGAAAATCTTCTGTTTCGAAAATCTAGGGCATAGATCAGGAGTCCCCAGGAGAAATCACAAAGAGGCAAACAAGAAAAAAGGGAAGGAAAAATTTTAAGCCACCGTCGGGCGGTACCACTTTGCCGTCGGGCGGTGGCGGCGGACCAGAAACCCGAGCTCTTTAAAAGCTGGGTATTTTCAAGACTCCCTCACTTTTTCTTGCCCATTTGAGTTTCGCCAGGCGGTCTCCTTGCTTCCTTGCTCCAGATTTGCACTTCCTAGAGGGTTTTAGAGAGATTTCTCTACATTTCTCAACACCCATTAACAAAAAGGGTTTTGTTCTTGCTTATCTTTTGGTTTTCTTAATGGGAGTGTGTATTTAGAATTTCCCATCATCTATTGAAGGAATTGTTGCTAGCATTCATATCTCCACTCAAGTAAGTTGTAAAATTTTATTTGTTAAGTTCTTGATTTTTAAATTCTTGTTGAGCATGTTTAGAAATTAGGTAATTTAGGGCTTTGAGATTCTTTGCATAAATTGTTGAATTGGGAACTGTTTTGGACCAATTAAACTGTTTGGAATTGAATTGCATGTTAGGAATTAGTAGTTGAGTAGAGATTAGGAGTGTTTTGTGGAAAAAGTTTGAAAACCCCCTCACCGCCGGGCGGTATGCCTCTACCGCCGGGCGGTATTCAAGCTGGATGCATACCGTCGGGCGGTAAGCCTCTGTACCGTCAGGCGGTATGCTGTGTTCTTATGGTTTTTCTGTATTATGGATGAGGGGAATTTGTGCACTCATTTTGAAAATTTTGCTGGATCTGAATACTTGTTGATGGATTAACTCCAGACAATGGATTTCTATGGTTTTTGGCATATTGTATTTGTTACAAAAATGGCTTCAGCATCACGACGGACAAGAAACACTGGAGGCAAAAGGAAGATGCCAGAAAGCTCGAGAGGATTTGACTCTCAAAGGTTCCTCTCAAAGCAACATGAGGAACACTTTGCTACTGTACAAGAAAGGAGGTTGTTTATGAAGAGGAAAACCTCCTTTTTACCTATTTTGGTTCCTGAGTTTGAGGAGGAGATTCTGAGGAGAGATTGGGAGAAACTGACGACTTACCCGACACCTGCTAGTGTGAAGTTGGTGAAGGAGTTTTACACCAACGCGGTACCCAGAGGAAGAGTGGACGCTGGGAGATTTATGAGCTTCGTGAGGGGGCATATTATCAGTTATGACCCAGACACCATTAACAGCTTCTTGGGAATAGAGTGGCCAAGGGAGCGATGCCAGTATGCAACCTATTCTGGTGTACTTGATGTTGTGGCTAACATTAAGGAGGTTGTGTGTCTTCCTGGTAGACACTTTCAGCCTAACGCTAGCGGTAGGCCGGTGAACATTCGACGGTTGGATATGACCCCATTGGCCAGATACTGAATGACGTTCACACATTCCAACATCCAACCGTGCTCCCACATCTCAGATATCACTATTCACAGGGTTCATCTCATCTTCTGCTTGATGAGACAGATGGAGGTGAATGTCGGCCATATCATTGCTGACGAGATTAGGAGCTGTGATATGACCATCAGTAGCAGGATGCCATTTGGGCATCCATCCTTGATCACTTTTCTGTGCCAGCGGGCTAGGATGAACACTGTAGTTCCCCCATTTGAGAGACTCAGGAATACTATTGATGCGGCATATTTTCACCAGTATTGTGTTGTAGTTGGAGCAGCCGGTGCAGTAGATGCAGCAGGGGCAACACCTTGGAGGCGGCGTAGGAGAGCCGCTTCTCAACAGGAGCAGGTGACCGATGAGGTACCAGCTCAGCACGCGAAGCCCTTCCAGATGAGGGACATGTATATGTCCATGATGGAGGCTCGGATGGAGGTGTTTCACAGAGGGCAGGTGACGACAGCTGAAATGATCATTGGATTATATGACCATCCACCAGCACACAGGTGGACCATGGATGAGTTTCATGCAATTGTGGCATGGCCTGAGCAGCAAGAGTAGAGTAGTGGTTTTGGAGCTGCTGGAGCTCCGAACACTGAGGAGGAGAACTTTGAGGACGCAGATGATGAGAGTCAGGACGACTCCGATGACAGCATGGGCTGATAGCAGACATTTACTGAGGGATGTCTATAGACAGGACTTAGTCTTTCTTTCTTTTACTTTTATTTCTTTCTTTTATTTGTTTTATTTTGTTTCTTTTTAAATTCATAGAATAGGTTGAATTTTTATTTTTATTTTGGTGTGTACTCTTGGCTTTACTACTTGCTCTGAAAATGTTGGACCACCTGATGTGCTTGATGAATTTACTTGATGATTACTGGTTGTGGATGAAAATTGAGTTGTAATGCATGATGATATCCAGGAAATAGATGGGTGATGAATTTATGATTGTGGTCTTAATGCTAGGCATGGTGTATGAATGAATTTTTTGTGAGGCAGCATGTGTGTGAGATTTTGAGCTCCAGAGTTTTTATTGTTGCATGTATTATTCACAGGAAACCATGGATGATATTGCCTTAATCTTGATCAATTGAATTGCATGTAAATGTCATATGATCAAGGCCATTTTTGAAAACCCTTCTCTAGCCAAATTTTCACCCAAAGTGTTTGAAATATTATACCCTTTTTGAACCTTAGCCTTAAACAGGATGTGAACCTTTGTTTTGAAATTCTTTTCCTTGAGTTGGGATGAGCTTAATTGTATGTGATGAAAAGGTTCAAGTTTGGGGTTGTGCAGGGGAAAATTGAAAAAGCAAGTGAAAAGCATTGAGCTCAAATATTGTGAAAAGAAAATTCATGAGAAAAAGAAAAGAAAAGAAGAAAAGCATGAAGAAGAGCTCAATGCAAAAGAAAAAGNAAAGGGGAAAGTTGGGAATGAGAGACATTGGTGAGAGTTGTGCTTAAATGTTGAAATTTTGATAGCTCTCTTGACTCAAGGATTTTGCATTCTAGAAAAACCAATTCTTTCTTGTTCGCCCAACCTCGTTTCAAGCCTTGGAAAAGTCCTTTTGATGGCATTTCCATGTAAAGATGTTGATTGTTTTAGATGAATAGCAATTTTGTTTCATGCGACTTGTGAGTAATTGAGAGTTGCAGTGTCACCTGCAACACTTGAGTGATTGAGTGAAACACCTACGTGGTATGAATTGTTAAATTTCATGAGTAAATTTTTCCTTAGTGGATTGATCATTCATAGTATATAACATCTATTATGCAATCTTTGGGTTGAAAGGATGCATGCATCTTATTTTGGATTTCACTAAGGATATTGAATTGAGTGGTTTTGTCATGTACCTTAGGATTGTTGAGGCATTTGATGAAATCGTATAAAGCCAAGTTTTGTTTTGTGTGATTGATTTGTTTGTTTTGCTTGAGGACAATCAAAATTCTAAGTTTGGGGTGTTGATGAAGGTTGAAAAAAAGTTATTTTCATATGTCAATTTGGACCAAATTACATCCTTTACTACTTCGAATGAGCTCAGAATCAAGCACAACTCAATAAATGAGTCTGGAGAAAGTCAGAAGTTGTTTTTAGCGATTTTATGCTTATTTTGCATTCTTTTGTAGCTAATTTGAGAAAAGAATGAATGGAGTTGAAGATACAAGTCGTTGACTCAAGAAAAGAGCAGAAAAATGAAGTTTTGAAGAGTCGACGTACCGCCAAGAAGCACTCTTAAACCGTTGGGCGATCAATGACGAGGAGTAGGCAGGGCATTTCACGCTGAGGGAAACCGTCAGGCGGTGGCGATGGCCGCCGGGCGGCGATGGCATGTTAAGGGAAACCACCGGGCGGCACACTTAAACCGCCCGGCGGTGGCACGCTGGACTTGGGCCTGTTTTTTCTTTGACGCGCTCCTCACCTATAAATACCCCCCTTACGAATTCAGAGTCATTCTTTTGACAGGGGAGAACGGCCAAACCTAATTTTGCTCTCTGGAAAGGATCTCTTGGATGCTTAGGCTCCTTTTCATATTTTCTAGGGTTTGCTTTTCCATTCCTCTTCCATTTTTCATCTAGTTTCACCATGTCTATGGTGAACTAAACCCTATTGTTGTTGGGGGAAACTATGTAATCTTTTGATGCTCTCTCTTATTGAAAACTCTTGATTATTTATATGGTCTCCATATGCTTTTATTGATTATTGTTGGGTTATCATATGTGCTTAAGGCTTTTATCGTTTAACTCATTCGGTATATCGATGTTTGTCTTTATTGTTGGGTTATCATATGAACTGGTGAGTAATCTCTTGATTTTGCAATACCACCTAGGGATAGGGGTAGGCCGATCAATTACGCTAACTTCTGTTTATAATGCGGTATTAATTACTAGGGGAGGCTAGGGATAGCAAGCCAGTAGTTAATATTAGGCCCTTTTCACCGAGGGATCGGGTTAAGGGGAGGCTAAGAAAGTCGCATAACAATTAATCAATCTAATATTCAAGGGTAGTATGTAAGAGAGAGCGGAATAAATGAAATTGTAAACCCCCAACAACATCCATTCCTCCATTGTTTTCGCTTGTCAATTGAATCAACTTTATTTTTACATGTTAATATATTTTGTTCTCAATTCCAATTTATTAATTTTTATTTTTCAAGTCTTATTATTTTAATTAACGCGAACGAGAAAGTCATACGAGTCTCTTGGAAAAAATGACACTTAGTCTTACCATTTATATTACTTGTACGATTTGGTACACTTGTCAATTTTTCAACAGTAGCTTCTCATCCATATTTATCCTCCCTTGTCCTTGGCCCCATTACAACCATGAAAAGACCTTTTGATTTGAACATGCATATGTTTTGAGTGTTGATATTAGAGGCTTGCCAAGTTTGTTTGTTGTTTGCTTTCTTGAGTGCATTGAGTTGAAATTGTTTACCTTAGACACTTGACAGAAACACTGATAGTGTGCATCTGTGAGATTTTGTTGCTTTTGATTCACCTCTTGAACTGATTGATTATTTTGCCATGCTTAGAATTGCTTGGATGATTTCTCTGTGTATCTGTTTTCTCTGATTCTTTGTGGATACTGTCTACTACTTTTCCTTGTCCAGATTTCTTGAGGACTGTAATTTTGTTTGTTTCTGTACCTGTTAGTCTTTGTTGTCTGTCTGTTGAGTCTGTGTCAATTCCCTGATGTTCGTTGAACTGTTCCCTGCTTTGCGTCTTGATTTTGCCCAGGAGTGCATAAGACTAAGTGTGGTCTATTTTGATGAGTCGATATTTTATCGATTTCACTTAGTTTATTGTGCTCAAATTAATCAGGGAATTGTGCTTAAATGTCCGATATTTTCTCGTTTTTCCTAATTATGCTTAATTTGACCGGAAATTCTAATTTTAATTAATTTGAATTTTCTGAGCTAATTATTTGCATTATTATTTTCAGTGAAAATTTTGGAAACACAATTTAGGACATTTGAAGTGCTATCAAATAAATTCAAGACTCTCATTTTAGACATTTTAAATTTTAGTTATATTGTAATTTAGTAGTTTAGGATTTTTAGACAAACTTTTACATTGTGGGCCAATGTTGGCAAATTTCATGATGAGCCCAAACTTTGAGGGACACTTGGCACCAAACCCTAGGGTTTTAGGGTGGACCCCACCTTAATTTTTGGTGACACATGGCCTTGCTTTAAGCTAGCAGCCGTCACCCATTTTTTGGAGTAATTTTTCTCGGCAGAAACAATTGAAGGGGGTGCTGGAACGTTTCTTTCAGATAACATTTTCTTTCAATCATGTCTTGAGTTTTTTATTATGGCTGAATGAAGAACCGTTTTTTTTCTCTCTTTTCTTGTTATTGTGCAACACTGCAGCATATTCATGGTGCATTTCTTTTTAAGATCATTTCCCTTTCATATTGTGCAACGCTGGTTCTGTGGATGATACGTGTTGGCAGCTGGATGTTATTTTTCCTTTATTTACTTTCAATTTCTTTGAAAATGAAAAAGTGATGAGGAGGTGATGTAGTGCTTTATCATTTGGAGTACTAAAATCAATTAAGCTGCTGGTCATTTCATTTAGTTGTAGGCGCTGATTTTTCAATTGGAGAAAGGAGGATTTTGTGTTATTTTATTTTAGATTGCACACGGTGAATGAAGAGCACAAGCACACTGCAGCAATTTAGATGAATTCACGGTGATGTCTAGCAAACAAAATGTTGATTCACTTTTCAATTGAAGAGGCACGGTCATTTCATTTTGGGAGAATCCACTTTCAATTTCTTTTGGGATAAAGGCCTGCCACGTCTAGCTTAAGGATTAAAACGTTGCTTTAATTGAAGGAGGGCTCCATGCTGCTTTATTGCCTTTTCAATTTGGTTAATGCACTTATTTTATTGAAGTTTTAGTGGCAGCACATTTCAAATTCTTGGTAAGTAGTTGTTTTACTTTTTAGTTGGAGAAATAGGAAGCAGTTCACGTCCTTGAATTGGATAACTCACAAAAGTTCTTTTTTTTTTATTCTTAGCCTATACTTATTTAACGTGTTTCAACGTTTTATCATTCAACTTTTTATTTTTTTTATTTTTTTTAGTAACTTTATTATGTCACTTTATTATGTCATTCATGTTTCATGTTTTATTTTATTTGGATTGTAGCGCATTTTGTGTTTATCATTATGTTTTTATTTTTTTTTTATATATTCAATGTGCATTTAACTTTTTGTCTCGCGTTCGTATATTTTACCTATTGCAATGTTCGATCTATTGTTTTCATTTACTTTAATATTGTCTGTTTTGCTTGATTTGATAATTTAATTGCAATGTTAGCTTAGGTTAGTCGGGATGGTCATTAGCGATATTACATTTTTCCTTGAGATTTTAGCACTTTAATTATCATATTGTTGCTCTGATTTGGCTCAATATTTAATTTGTTGTATGCCTGGGATTAGGTATACGCTTTGTTGCCTAATCGATGTTTAATCTTCGCTTAGTTGATTAGACTGCATGGTGGCTGACTGATTGGAATTGAGCATTGCATTCGCTTAGTTTGCATTTTTAAAGACCGGATTAGCTTTCGCTTAGTTGGGTGATTCGTGTTGGATTTGGATTAGAGTAGTGTGTACTTGTTGTTAATCTAGGATAGGAAGCATAGTAATTGAGTTAATGACCAACCGTTTTTATTCAGTATTTGATTCCGTCTTTGTATTCCTGTTTACATTTCGTTTCGCATTGTTCTTTTCACATTACTCTTTGTATCCATGTTTTGATTGTTTATCCGTTTTCACATTCTTTTCACAAACCCAACCTCCCCCCTCGACTTCGTGTCTGACTTAATTCTCGAACCACATTTGGTACTTGAGAGACGACCTAGGAGTCACTTCCTAGTCTATACTACATTTCTCATATGCAATCAAATTTGTATGGGCCGCGACAACCCATCACTCCCCTAGCAATTAATACAGCATTATAGCGCAGAAGTTAAATGCAATTTATCGTCATACCCCTATCCCTAGGTGATAATGCATAATCAAGAAATTACTCATCAGTTCATGACATTATTGTACATCCCCGTATTAATAAAGACAAACATCAGTTATCGAATGAGTTAAACGATAAAGGCATTAAGCATAGATGAGAACCCAACAATTAACAATCAAATTATATGGAAACCATATAAACAATCAAGAGTTTCAATAACAGAGAGTATCAAAAGATTACATTGTTTCCCCCAACAACAACAGGGTTTAGTTCACCATTTTCATGGTGAATCTAGATGAAAAATGGAAGAAGAATGGAAAAGCAAACCCTAGAAAAGATGAAAAGGTGCCTAAGCATCCAAGAGATCCTCTCCAGAGAGCAAAATTAGGTCTGACTGTTCTCCCCTGTCAAAAGAATACATCTCAACTCGCAATAGTGTTATTTATAGGTGAGGAGCGCAGCCGAAAACAGGCCCAGGCCCAACACACCACCGCCCGGCGGAACAAGTGTGGCGCCCGATGGTTTCCCACAAATCGCAAAACCGCCCGGCGGTTTCCCTCAAATCCGCCCACTGAGGGATAGGAGTAGGACGATCAATTGCGCTAACTTCGGTTCATAATGCGGTATTAATTATTACGGGAGGTTAGGGATAGCAAGCCGGTAATTGATATTAGGCCATTTTTCGCTGAGGGATCGGGTTAAGGGGAGGCTAAGAAAGTCGCATAACAATTTAATCAATCTAATAATCAAGG
>NW_014543118.1:298099-308758 GCF_000741045.1 Vigna radiata var. radiata | reverse complement strand
ATTTATTTTGCATGTTAATATTTTTTTCCTTAAAATCCAATTTAATAAATTTTATTTTTCATGTCTTATTATTTTAATTCACGCGAAAGAGAAAGCCATACGAGTCTCTTGGGAAAAACGATACTTGGTCTTACCATTTATATTACTTGTACGATTTGGTACACTTGCCAATCCGTGAACAAGTTTTTGGCGCCGTTGCCGGGAACTCGAGGTTTATTTTTCTAGTAGTGTGAATTAATTGAATTTGACTTGATTGTAATTATTTTTGTTTTTATTTTTCTTTTATTGCATTTTGTATTTTTCTTTAAAAGTGCTTTTAGGGTGTGTTTCTTTTGCATGTAGGAGACAATACATACTAGAAGAAGGAAAAACCAACAACCTTTGCTAGAAGGTCTACCATACGAGAGGAGAAAGAGAAGTCCATTTTGTGAAAAATCTCTTTCTCGAGAAGTTACTCCACCTGAGACCATTGAACAAAATCTTGAGGAGGTGGCCAATCAACCTCCTCCCAAACGCACTCTAGGGGATGCAGCTAACACAGTTGGCACCTTGAATTTTAACACCATTGCAGTGCCAACAGACAACACAACCAGCATGGTGATTAGTCTGGCACTTATCCAGTTAGTCCAGAACAACCAATTTCATGGGTTGTCAAATGAAAATCCTTACAAGCATTTGACAGTCTTTGGAGAAATTTGCAACACAATAAAGATAACTGGAGTGACGGACGACAGAGTCAAACTTAGTTTGTTTCCTTTCTCTTTGGGAGGAAATGCAAAAGACTGGTTGAATTCTTTCCCGAAGGGGACGTTCAGGACGTGGGAAGCAGTGGTCCAACAGTTTATTACTAAATTCTTCCCACCACCAAAGATCAATCAGGGGAAGTTAGAAATCTCTTCTTTTAAACAAGGAATGGAAGAAACACTAGGGCAAGCATGGGACAGATTCAAAGGATTGTTGAGAGCAACCCCAGTTCATGGGTTTGATAAAGCTTCATACTTGCTAGCGTTCCTTGGAGGTTTGCGCGCTCAGACCAAGATGATGATAGATGCCTCGGCTGGAGGCAGTATTAACAGAAAAACAGCAGATGAGGCACACAATTTAATTGAAGAGATGGCTCTCAATGAAGTGTCGCAGAATGAAAGAGGCACGCATAAAGGAGGACTTTTACATCTCCCCACTGAAGACACAGCATCAGCACAAAATCACCTCCTCAGTCAGAAATTAGACAAGTTGCTAAAGGTTGTTTCTAAACTTCCTCGGGGACTCAGAAATATTTCTCAGGCACAACAATTATGTGATTTGTGTGGTGGTGACCATATTAATGGTCAATGTGCTTTTACAGAAGAGATGCAGCAGGACGTAAATTATATGGGGGCCCAATTTCAGTATAAACAGGGAAATTTGAACCAAGGTAACTCTAACCAAGGTTGGAAAAATCATCCAAGTATTGGGGAAAGCCAAAATGCTTCTTCGGGTCAAGGAGGAAACGTCCGGCAGCAACAACCACTACCTCTGTGGCAGCAAGTAAGTAATTTGACTGAGTCTGTCAGAGCCCTGAGTAATCGATTTGATGACTTTTACAAAAGATATGAGCAGCAAATGAATAACAATCAGGCCAACTTTAAATCACTGCAGTCACAAATTGGGCAGCTGGCAACAAGGATAGAAATTACACGAAAAAATCAGTTTAGGGCCAACACTGAGGCTAACCCTAAGAAGGAGTGCAAGATTATGGCAAGTCAGAGTGGTTGGCACGAAGACAGCCAAGATTGTTGGGAGAAAGATGTTGAACCATTCCATGTGGTTAACAGTGAAGAAGAAGAGACGTTAATGGGTGAATTCTTTGAACCCATGAGCAGTGAAGTTGAAGGAGAGGAAAATTTTAAGGAAAAAGAAGTTGGTGAAGTGATGGTGTCACCTTTAGAAAATGAGCAGAGTCCTCCCCATTCAGAAAGAATCAAAAGTAACAAGGAGGATGAAGTGGAACTTACTGATGAAGAAGAGGATCTTGTCGTTCACCCACCAAAGAGTAATTATCCTCCTAAGGCTAAAGATCCAGGGTGTTTAACATTGTTATGTTCCCTGAATGATTGGGATGGGGAAGCTATGATAGATTCTGGATCCAGCATCAACTTGATACCCACGGAACTTTTCAAGGAAATTGGTGGACTTGTGTTGAAACCCTCTGATTTGACAATAACAATGGTAGATGGTTCTAAAAAACGGCCAGCAAGAATGGTGGAAGATGTTGTTGTGCGAATAGACTGTCTTGAGTTTTTAGCAGATTTCATTGTCATGGATGTTCAAACAGAAGATGAGCATCCTGTGATTTTTGGGCGACCCTTCATGACAACATCAAAGATGTTTATTGATGCTCATAATGGAAGAATAATGATGAGAGATTTAAAGTATCTATTTCTCCATACTGGCTGTGAAGGGGATGAGATTAAGATAGTGAAAAGAACAACATTTGAGAAGCCAGAGGTGAATGAAGAACAAGAAGAAAGATTAGCAGGTGATGATTATTTTGACAGTTGTTGTGTTTTGCAGGTGCCTGAAAATAAAGGGGGAAGAACCATTCATTCAAGAGCAAAAGAAGATCCACTCCTACCAGGGAGCAAGGTGAGATTTAAGAGGAAGGAATGGATGGTCAAGGAGCTGAAGGAAAAAGGAATGGTGGAGATTCAAAGACCATATTCAAAAGTGACCAAAAAGGTGGACCGAAGAAAAGTGAGCTGGTGGGATGACGGAGATCCCAATGCAAAGAAGAAGGGCTGAATTTGTTGGAAAAATTTTGTACTCATGGGAACAATTTTCTTTTTCGGTTTTGGTTTTATTTTCTTTGGAACTTGTATTTTTGAATTTTGTGAACAATTCTTGGGTAGCATCTACTGAGGGAAGCTAAATTTTTGGTATCCACTGAAGGATATCCGGACGGTACACCTACTTATGGGTGGTGGAAGATAGTGCACTTACTGACGAGTGCCAACTAGGTTTGGGTCAGGCTCGCGACGTTAAACAAGCGCTACTAGGAGGAAACCTAGAATTTCTTCTTGCACTCTTGCATTTTAATTCTTTTTTCTAGAATAGGTTGAATTTTAATTTTGGTATGTATTCTTGGCTTTATCACTTGTTCTGAAAATGTTTGACTAACTGGTGTGCATGATGGATCTATTTGATGATTATTTGATGTGAAAGAAAATTTAGTTGTAATGCATGTTGATATCCAGGAAATAGATGGGTGATGAATTTATGATTGTGGTCATGATGTTAGGCATGGTGTATGAATGAATTGTGTGAGGAAGCATGTGTGTGAGATTTTGAGCTCCAGAGTTTGTATTGTTGCATGTATTGTTTGCAGGAAAACATGGATGATATTGCCTTAATCTTGATGATCGATTGAATTGCATGTGAATGTCATATGATTAAGGCCATTTTTGAAAACCCTTATGTAGCAAAATTTTTTACCCAAAATGGTTAAAAATATTTTACCCTTTATGAACCTTAGCCTTAAACAGTGTGTGAACCCTTGTTTTGAAATTCTTTACCTTGAGTTGGGATGAGCTTAATTGTATGAGATAAAAAGGTTCAAGTTTGGGGTTGTTGGGGGAAAGTTGAAAAAAGCAAGTGAAAAGCATTGAGCTCAAATGTTGTGAAAAAGAAAAATTCATGAGAAAAAGAAAAGAAAAGAAGAAAAGCATGAAGAAGAGCTCGATGCAAAAGAAAAAGATAAGGCAAAAGTTGGGAATGAGAGAAATTGGTAAGGAAGAGAGTTGTGCTTAATTGTTGAATATTTTAATAGCTCTTTTGACTCAAGGATTTTGCATTCTAGAAAAATCAATTTTTCTTGTTAGCCCAACCTTATTACAAGCCTTGGAAAAGTCCTTTTGATGGCATTTGCATGTAAGGATGTTGACTGTTTGAGATGAATGGCAATTTTGTTTCATGTGACTTGTGAACAATAGAGAGTTGGAGTGTCACCTTAAACACTCGAGTGGTTGAGTGAAACACTTGCTTGGTATGAATTGTTAAATTTCATGAGTACATTTTTGCTTAGTGAATTGATCATTCATAGTGTATAACATCTATTGTGCAAATCTCTGGATTGAAAGCATGCATGCATCTTATTTTGGATTTCACTAAAGGTATTGATTTGAGTGATTTTGTCATGTACCTTGGGGATTGTTGAGGCATTGGATGAAACAATGTAAAGCCAAGTTTTGTTTGTTTGTTGTTTTGTTTTGTTTTGCTTGAGGACAAGCAAAATTCTAAGTTTGGTGTGTTGATGAAGGTTGAAAAACAGTGATTTTCATATGTTAATTTGGACCAAATTACACCTTTTACTACTCAGAAATAGCTTAGAATCAAGAAAAACTCAATAAATGAGTCTGGAGAGAGTCAAAAGTTGTTTTTAGCAATTTTATGCTTGTTTTGCATTGTTCTGAAGCTAATTTGAGAAAAGTGAAGAATGGAGTTAAAGATACAGGTCGTTGACTCAAGAAAAGAACAGAAAAATGAAGTTTTGAAGAGTCGACGTACCGCCCGGAGGCATACTTAAGTGTCCCGCCAGGCGGTCCAGGACGACGAATAGGCCGCATTTCAAGCTGAGAGAAACTGCCGGGCGTTGGCGATTGCCGCCGGGCGGTGGCGAGGGAAACCGCCGGGCGATGGCGGCAGGTTATGGGAAATCGCCGGGCGGCACACTTAAACCGCCCGGCGGTGGCACGCTGGACTTGGGCCTGATTTTGACGCACTCCTCACCTATAAATACCCCTTCTACGAATTCAGAGTCATTCTTTTGACAGGGGAAGACGGCCAGACCTAATTTTGCTCTCTACAGAGGATCTCTTGGATGCTTAGGCTCCTTTTCATCTTTTCTAGGGTTTGCTCTTTCATTCTTCTTCCATTTTTCATCTAGTTTCTCCATGTCCATGGTGAACTAAACCCTATTGTTGTTGGGGAATACAATGTAATCTTTTGATACTCTCTCTTATTGAAATTATTGATTATTTATATGTTCTCCATATGTTCTGATGGCAGTAATGATAGCATCTACTGAGGGATGCTAGAAAATTTTTGAATCCACTGAAGGATTTCAGGAAGGCATACCTACTTATGGGTGACGAGAGGTATTGTACTTACTGACAAGTGCTAATCAGGTTTGGGTCAGGCTCGTGACGTTCAACAAGCGCTACTAGGAGGCAACCTAGATTTCTTCTTTTACTCTTCGCATTTTAAATTCCTAGAATAGGTTGAATTTTAATTTTAGTGTGTATCCTTGGCTTGAATACTTTTCCTGAAAATGTTTGACTGACTGGTGTGAATGATGGAGCTATTTGATGATTATTTGATGTGGCTGAGAATTGAGTCGCAATGCATGTTGATATTTGGTGAAATAGATGTGTGATGAATTATGATTGTGGTTTTGATGCTAACCAGGATGCATGATTGAATTTTGTGTAAGGAAGCATGTGTGTGAGATTTTGAGCTCCAGAGTTTTTATTGTTGTATGCATTATTCACAGGAAAACATGAATGATATTGCTATAATCTTGATGATTGATTTAATTGCATGTAAATGTCATATGATCAAGGACAATTTTGAGAACCCTTCTCTAGCCAAATTTTCACCCAAAATGCTTGAAAATATTATACCCTTTTTGAACCTTAGCCTTAAACAGGATGTGAACCCTTGTCTTTAAATTCTTTACCTTGAGTTGGGATGAGCTTAATTGTATATGATGAAAAGGTTCAAGTTTGGGGTTGTATGGAGGAAAATTGAAAAGCAATTGTGAAACATTGAGCTCGAATGTTGTGAAAAGAAAAAAAATTCATGAGAAAAAGAAAAGAAAAGAAGAAAAGCATGAAGAGGAGCTCAATGATAAAGAAAAAGGGGAAAAAGTTGGGACTAAGTGAGATTGGTGAGGAAGAGAGTTGTGCTTAAATTGTTAAATACTTTGAAAGCTCTCTTAACTCAAGGACTTTGTATTCTGGAAAAACCAATTTTTCTTGTTAGCTCAACATCATTACAAGCCTTGAAAAAGTCCTTTTGATGGCATTTGCATGTAAAGATGTTGATTGTTTGAGATGAATGACAATTTTGTTTCATGTGACTTGTGAACAATAGAGAGTGGAGTGTCACCTTAAACACTTGAGTGATTGAGTGAAACACTTGCTTGGTACGAACTTTTAATTTTCGTGAATGCATTTTTGCTTGGTGGATTTATCATTCATAATGTATAACATCTTTTGTGAAATCTATGGATTGAAAGCATGCATGCATATTATTTTGGATTTCACTGAGGATATTAAATTGAGTAGTTTTGTCATGTACTTTGGGATTGTTGAAATATTGGATGGAAGAGGATAAAGCCCAGTTTTGTTTTGTGTGTTGTTTATTTGCTTGAGAAAAAGCAAAGTTCTAAGTTTGGGGTGTTGATGAAGGTTGAAAAACAGTTATTTTCATATATCGTTTTAGACCTAATTACGCCCTTTACTACTTGGAATGAGCTTAGAATCAAGCAAAACTCAATAAATGAGTCTGTAGAGAGTCAAAAGTTGTTTTTAGCGATATTATGCTTGTTTTGCATTGTTTTGTAGCTATTTTGAGGAAATGAAGAATGGAGTTGAAGATAAAGGCCGTAGACTTAAGAAAAGAGAAGAAAATTGAAGATTTGAAAAGTCGACGCACCGCCCAGTGGCAACTTACACCGTTGGGCGGTCCAGGGCAAGGAGTAGACACTAGCGGTGGTCCTTGGGCTTGGGCCTGTTTTTTGCTGCGCTCCTCACCTATATATACCCCTATTTCGAGTTCAGAGTCATTCTTTTGACAAGGGACAACGACCAGACCTAATTTTGCTCTCTAGAGAGGATCTCTTGGACACTTAGGCTCCTTTTCATCTTTTCTAGAGTTTGCTTTTCCATTCTTCTTCCTTTTTTCATCTAGTTTCACCATGTCAATGGTGAACTAAACCCTATTGTTGTTGGGGGAAACAATGTAATCTTTTGATACTCTCTTTTATTNAAACTCTTGNTTATTTATATGGTTTCCATATGTTTGATTGNTAANTGTTGGGTTCTCATCTATGCTTAAGGCCTTTATCGTTTAACTCATTCGGTAACTGTTGTTTGTCTTTATTGATACGGGGACGTACAGTAATGTCATGAACTAGTGAGTAATTTCTTGATTTTGCAATACCACCTAGGGATAGGGGTAGGACGATCAATTGCGTTAACTTCTGCTCTATAATGCGGTATTAATTGCTAGGGGAGGCTAGGGATAGCAAGCCAGTAGTTAATATTAGGCTCTTTTCGCCGAGGGATAGGGTTAAGGGTAGGCTAAGAAAGTCGCATGACAATTAATTAATCAAACTAATAATTCAAGTGGAGTTGATAAGAGAGAGCAAATTAGATGAAATTGTAAACCCCCAACAACTCCATTCATCCATTGTTTTCTTTTGTCAATTGAATCAATTTCTTTCGCATGTTAATATTTTTGTTCTCAAATCAAATTAATTATTTTTATTTTCAAGTCTTATTATTTTAATTCACGTGAACGAGAAAGTCATTCGAGTCTCTTGGGAAGAACGATATTGGGTTTTACCAATTATATTACTTCAACAATTTGGTACGTTTGCCAATCCGTCAACAGCGATGCGTCGACTCTTCAAATCTTCAATTTTCTTCTCTTTTCTTGAGTCTACGACCTTTATCTTCAACTCCATTCTTCATTTTCTCATAAATGCTACAAAACAATGCAAAACAAGCATAATATCGCTAATAACAGCTTTTGACTCTCTACAGACTCATTTATTGAGTTTTGCTTGATTCAAAGCTCATTCCAAGTAGTAAAGGGCATGATTTGGTCTAAAATGACATATGAAAATAACTGTTTTTCAACCTTCATCATGTAGGCAACATCGTTGCAAATAATTATCTCACCTTCAATGATGAGGAGATACCTGCTGAGGGGAGAGGGCATAACAAAGCTCTTCATGTATCTGTGAAATGCCTGGATCACGTTATAAGACGTGTATTGGTGGAGAATGGTTCCTCTTTGAATGTTATGCGAAAAGTAACGTTGGAAAAGCTACCTTATGAAGGAATGCATATGAAGCCAAGCTCTATGATTGTGAGGGCGTTTGATGGTAGCAAAATGGAGGTAATGGGAGAAGTGGAATTGGCGGTTCAAGTCGGCCCGTGCGTTTTTCAAGTAACATTCCAGGTTATGGATATCCTTCCATCCTATAGTTGTCTATTGGGTCGTCCGTGGATCCATTCGGCAGCGGTTGTGCCTTCTACACTGCACCAAAAGTTGAAATATGTTATGGGAGATAAATTGGTGATGGTATCAAGAGAGGAGGATCTCCTTGTGAGTGGGCCATCATCCACGCACTACATTGAACGAACTGAAGAAGCACTTGATACGGCTTTCCAATCATTGGAGATTGTGGGAAGCGCTTGTGTGGAGCCATTTCTAGTTAATCCTCATCTATCATGTGCTTCCATTATGATGGCCAGGGTTATACTGAAAGAAAGCTATATGTAAGGTGGAGGTTTGGGCAAATATGGCAGTGGCGAGCATTCCCTCTAGAGGTTGTTGAAAACAAGAATAGATATGGCCTGATGAGGCTGATTGAAGAGAGAAAAGAATGCACTCTGGCTCGTGCGGAAAGACGAGAACCAAGGGAGAGCAAAATTCACATTTTTGACATCAAGGAAAGCTTTCGCAGTGCTAGGTGGATCAACATTGGCCAAGTAGCGGCGGTGGAGGATGAAGATAAACCTCAAAGCTCGAGTTTCGTGTGGGCCTGCTCCCCAGATACACAACTCAGCAACTGGGAACTTCTAGATTTACCCTTGATGCTTAGTGTGAATAAAATGTAATAGTTTTAATTAATTTTGTAGCTTCACCCGGAGCTTTAGAACTCATGTTTTATGGGTGGACTTTTCACTTTATACTCAGCACGATAATAGAATCATATTTGCTTGCGTTTTATCATGATTTGGCGTCCTTCATCGTTTTTCTTGTCTATTTATACTTTTTCACAAATTTAAATAATGCAGATGTGAGAATGAATGTTTTGAAAATAACAACGTCGATATTCCTAATTTTGAGTACCCTGTCGATAATACGGAAGATGATTTTGAAGATGATACAAAACCCTCTCCGGAACTATTGAGATTAGTGGAACAAGAGTCTAAAGAGATAAAACCCCATCAGGAAGAGATTGAAAAACTCTCAACTTGGGAGAGGAGGATGAGATAAAGGAAGTGAAAATTGGTACTAGTAAGATAGCAGAGGTGAGAGAAAAATTGTGTGTCCTATTGAAGGAGTTTAAGGATGTGTTCGCGTGGTCTTATAATGACATGCCGGGTTTAGATACTGATATTGTGCAGCACAAGCTTCCACTCAAGCCAGAGTGCCCTCCAATCAAGCAAAAGCTAAGAAGAATGAAACCAGAAATGTCCTTGAAAATCAAAGAGGAAGTACAAAAACAATTCGACGACGGATTTTTGGCTGTTGTGAGGTACCCACAATGGGTAGCGAATATTGTACCAGTGCCTAAGAAGGATGGTAAGGTTCGAATGTGTGTTGATTATCGTGATCTGAATCGTGCAAGTCCAAAGGATAATTTCCTGTTACCACATATCGACACTTTAGTTGACAATATAGCCAAATTTTCTCTATTCTCATTTATGGATGGGTTCTCGGGGTATAATCAGATTAAGATGGCGCCAAAAGATATGGAAAAGACGACTTTTATCACGTTGTGGGGCACGTTTTGTTATAAGGTGATGTCTTATGGGCTCAAGAATGCTGGGGCAACGTATCAAAGAGCAATGGTGGCACTTTTTCATGATATGATGCACAAGGAAATTGAAGTTTATGTGGATGATATGATTGCAAAGTCTGAATCAGAAGAGGAGCATATTCTTAATTTAAGGAAATTAATTGAAAGATTGAGAAAGTACAAGCTCAGGTTGAATCCCGCCGAATGCACGTTTGGAGTGAAATCTGGAAAATTGTTGGGTTTTATTGTCATCCAAAAGAGGATAGAAGTTGAACCTGATGATGAAGGTTGAAAAACAGTTATTTTCATATGTCATTTTAGACCTAATTACGCCCTTTACTACTTAGTCAGAGCTTAAAATCAAGCAAAACCCAATAAATGAGTCTATAGAGACTCAAAAGCTGTTTTTAGCGATATTATGCTTGTTTTGCATTGTTTTGTAGTATTTTTTAGAAAGTGAAGATTGGAGCTGAAGATAAAGGTCGTAGACTCAAGAAAAGCGAAGAAAATTGAAGATTTGAAGAGTCGACGCACCGCCCGGCAGTAACTTACACCGCCGGGCGGTCTAGGGCGAGGAGTAGGCACCTGGCGTTCGCGTTGGGCGGTTTTAAGGGAAATCGTCGGGCGGTAGTGCGATTTTGTGGGAAACCGCCGGGCGCCACACTTGTTCCGCTGGGCGGTTATCTGTTGGGCTTGGACCTGTTTTTTGTATTTTTTATGATCTGTTTGGGCTTGGGCTTGTTTTATGTTATTTTTATGCCCTATTTAAAGGCCAGAACGTCTTAGGGTTTGTATCTTTTGATGGCTTAGGCATAGAAGCACAATTTTCACCCCTTTGGGGTAGATTTGGAGATGGTGACAGC
>NW_014543118.1:293386-297699 GCF_000741045.1 Vigna radiata var. radiata | reverse complement strand
GCTCTTTTCGCCGAGGGATCGAGTTAAGGGTAGGCTAAGAAAGTTGCATGACAATTAATTAATCAAGCTAATAATTCAAGAGGAGTAAATAAGAGAGAGCGGATAAGATGAATTTGTAAACCCCCCAACAACTCCATTCATCCATCCACTTTTGTGTTTAACCTCAATTGATCAAATTGCATTCATGTTTATTTTTCTGCAATTTATAAAAATGCCAAAATATTATTTTTATGGTCTTGATTGGTTAAGCAAAAGCACAACAGTTTAGTGCCGTGAGTCTCTTGGGAAAATGATACTTGGACTTACCATTTATTATTACTTGAACGATTTGATACACTTGTCAATTCGTTAACACCTGACAAAGTGCAAGCGATAATAGAAATGCCTGCGCCTAGAACAGAAAAGGAGGTTCGAGGTTTTCTGGGTAGATTGAACTACATTGCTAGGTTCATCTCCCAATTAACCGCTACTTGTGAACCAATGTTCAAGCTGTTACGGAAGAATCAGGCTGTGGTTTGGAATGAAGATTGTCACGCCGCTTTTGAAAAGGTCAAACATTACCTGCAAGACCCTTGATGAGTCGATATTTTATCGATTTCACTTAGTTTATTGTGCTAGAATTAATCATGGAATTGTGCTTAATTGTCCGATATTTTCCCGTTTTTCCTAATTATGCTTAATTTGACCAGAAATTCTAATTTTAATTAATTTGAATTTTCTGAGCTAATTATTTGCATTATTATTTTCAGGGAAAATTTTGGAAACACAATTTGGGACATTTGGAGGAGACAAAATAAATTCAAGACTCTCAAAATTAGACATTTTAAACTTTTAGACAAGCTTGTACATATTGGGCCCTTTTTAGTAACAATTTTGTAGAAGCCCAATTTTGTAGAACACATGCCCTAGAGTTTTAATTTTTTTAGGGTGGACCCCACCCTCACATTGGATGACACTTGGCCCTAGGGAAAGGTGTGGAGCCGTCATTCACCTTGCTAGGCTTGGTCTGTAACGTTTTTTTAGAGAGCAATAGAATGTTTACCCGGGGGGAACGTTAACAGCTCTGCAATTTTATTTTGGTTGAAATATATATTGAGACACACTCTCTCGGCAATTCTCTAGGAGCTAGCTGGCTGGAACGTTTGATGGTATCGGAGGGGGTAATTTTTTAAAGAGTTTAGCGCAGCGGATTAATAACATAGAGAGCGTAAAGCGTATTAGGTCACAGTTGAAACGATTTTAGCCTTTTTTATAAAAAACAATTTTCTTTCAGAAAATTAACCAAGCAGTTGATGTGCGTTAAAGTAAAATGAGTATAGGGCATAAGAAAACCACACAAGGATTTTTATACTGGTTCGATTCAACAGAATCTACGTCCAGTCGTTAATGACTACAAAGAGTGATTAACAGTTCCACTAAAAAGGATTTAACAGATTACAATGAAAAGTACAGAAATAGAATGAAAAGAACCACTCTACCAACTTGAAGAGAACTTGCTCCGACAATCGACCAACGATTCACGAGCTTCTCCTTTCACAAGACCAGGTAGAGAACCTTGTCAACTTGAAGAGAGTCCACTTTGACTATCGACACACGATACGTAAGCCTCTCCTTTCACAAGACCAGGCAAAGAACCTTGCCAACTTGAAGAGAGTCCACTTCGACTATCGACACACGATACGTAAGCCTCTCCTTTCACAAGACCAGGCAAGGGAACAAAGTAAACAAAAGCTCTCAAGAACGTTCCTCTGACTACTCAGTGTTCTAAGCTTTCTCAGTTTACACAAAAGTTAAGTTTTGAAGCTTTCAAAAGCCAATTATATAGCCAAGCACATTGAATGCCAAACGTCAGCTCCCAACTGCCATGAATAATCGATTATTGTAAGTGATAATTGATTATTCAAGTCCGTTATAGAAATTTTAAAAACTGATAATCGATTATTTGAAGTGATAATCGATTATTCAAGTGTGACTTGTGATAATCGATTATTCAAGTGTGACTTGTGATAATCGATTATTGCTTCATGATAATCGATTATTTTAGTTCAAAACCATCTGATAATCGATTATACCTTAACCATAATCGATTATACAAGTAGAAATTACAAAGTTTATCATTTTCCTACTACATTCAAAAACTACAAGTTGCTTTTTAAGTATTCTCCTATTACAATCAAACATTACAATTTGCAGCATCACTAAAACTTGTCTTCAGATTTTACCAATACTCCCTTATTGGTAACAATCTCCCCCTTTTTGATGATGATCAAAAAATCCTCTTTTAAAAGCAACTCAGTTTTACCTGCAGTACATACAAACTAAAAACAGCCACAGAGTTAGCAGTACCTGTTCAATTTTTAATTCTCCCCTTAATAAATTTCTTCTCCCCCTTTTTGATCATAAGCAAAAAGAATAATGAAAAAAAAAATTCCCCCTTAAAATTAGCTCCCCCTCAAAATATGCATGAAATTGTCATAAAATCTCATTATATTAAAACTAGCAGGGAAGTACATGAAATTTAAAAAAGCATGTAACAAAGACAACAATATAATAATCAACCTTAGGAGCCTAAAACAACACTAGAATTCAGGACTAGGAGATCGTTCAGTAGGTGGGATTTTTAGATGATCCTCAATGTTATGTAGTCGAACATCAAGCTCAAGAAATTGATCAACGAGATACTCATCAACAAATTTCTCCCACTCATGAATGTCATCAAAATGAGTTTTTTGTGTTATACTCATATCCTCTAACTGTTTAGATAACCGTGCAAAGTGTTCTTCCATAGAAGTTGAGGAAGAAGAGGGTATGTTAGAGGGTCCAGCATCAGATGGAGCAGCAACATTTACTGGGTTAGCCATATGAGTATCCATATCATCATCTTCATCATCATCAGGATGGTCATCATCTTTGTGAATAAGGACTCGTCCTCTGGTAATGAATCCCATCTGACGAAAGGTAGTATCTCCAATTTCTGATCCCACAGCTTCAATGGTTTGAACAAGTTCTCCTTCAACAGGTACTCCTTTATATTCTAAAATCCTAGAAACGAGAAGAGCATAAGGAAATTGATAAGAATGGGATTTCTTGGCTTTTAACATGGTGTCAACAATGAGAGCAGGCCAGTCGATGTGTATGTGATTTAAAATTCCATATAAGATAAGTAAATCCTGCTCAGAGCATTGAGCATGGTTGGTTGCTCTAAGACAGAGAATCCAAACAATCAAGTAGTGGATCATCCTCTCTTCAACTTTGAAACCTCCAACCAGTAGTTGTCTTCTATTTGTTTGCCTCTCGGGATGTCGCAGAAAGGATTGGAAAGTTAGCATCCTGTTGAAGTCCTCAAGTCCTAAATGGACTTTGACAGCATCATCCCAGATAGGAAGTTGAGCAACATTTGTCCAAACGTCATCATCTAAAATGATGCGTACGCCTTTAACCTTGGTAGATATTATCCCATCTCGATAGCGTAAGTTAAAGTAGAAAACTCTTATGAGATCGGGATAAATATTTCCTTTTTGTTCTACTAGATGTGCTAACCCCTGCTCAGCAAAAGTATTTGGAAATTGAAACCCATAAAAGCGAAAAAAATCAAGACGGATATACTTTACCGCCATGATTTTTCTTTCTTGCCAGGAGTTTACGAAATCTGCATGTTTCTCTTGATCTGAGATCCATCCATCTATGTTGGCGAGTCGTGGTTGAGAGGAGGAAGAGGCTCTAGTTGTTTTGCGACGATATCTTCTTGGTTCAGCCATGGATGAAGATGGAAAAGATGAAGGTTTATGAAGTGAAAGAGAAATGAAGAGATTTTGAGCTATGGATTTGATTTTAACAGTATTTGGTTGCAAAGAAGTGTCTAATAATCGATTATGGGGGCCTATTTATAAGAAAAATGGAAAAACTAGTCGTTTATGGCCGTTTATAGCCGTTATGAAACTGTTAGCGTGATAATCGATTATGGCTCGTGATAATCGATTATCAGTTCATTAATCTCTGCCCAGAATTGCATGATAATTGATTATGCCTGATGATAATCGATTATCTGCTCAAAGTTTTCCAGAATTGACTTTTATGACTAAATAATCGATTATGACTTAGTGACAATCGATTATGACGTGTTAAGGTCACGAAAAATGCAAGATTTTGCATAGACTTTGATTCTAGGGCATGTCTAATACTCCTAATTCTCTTCTAAGCTCAAAGAATCTATCTTTAGGTAAAGCTTTGGTAAAAATATCAGCTAACTGATGCAAGGTATCAACATATTCAATTTGACAATCCCCCTTTTGAATATGGTCTCTTAGAAAATG
>NW_014543118.1:290005-291382 GCF_000741045.1 Vigna radiata var. radiata | reverse complement strand
GTAATTTCCACCAAAACTTTTAATTCTAGATGGTCCAAACAAATCCATATGCAAAAGTTCTAAGGGTTTTGATGTTGAAATCATGCTTTTAGAAGAAAATGAAGATTTNNTTTGTTTACCTTTTTGACATGCAGTGCATAATTTGTCCTTTTCAAATTTTAATTTAGGCAAACCAATTACAAGATCTTTTGAAATTAGTTTATTTAAGTGTTGCATATGAATATGTGCAGCTCGTTTATGCCAGAGCCAAGGATTTTCCTCTTTAGCAACTAAACATGTTATGCTATGACTATATGCACTATCAATATCAATCAAATATATGTTATTGTGCCTAACACCTTGCAAAGCAATATCAGCGGAATTTTTAAAATATACAGTGCATTTATCACTTTTAAAAGTTACCTTGAGACCTTTGTCACATAGTTGACTTATGCTTAGAAGGTTATGCNTGAGACCTTCAACATATAAGACGCCTTTTATGGTTAAGGTGTCTCCTCCTCCAATGTCTTCGGTACCCATGATTCTACCTTTGTTGTTATCCCCGTAAGTCACAAATCCCTACTTTTTCTTCTCGAAAGAAATAAATTTGTTTTTGTCACCGGTCATATGTCTTGAGCATCCACCGTCAAGATACCATAATGACCCTTTTGACTTTGATTGTTTCTACAAAACAAGTTAGCAAGAATTTTAGGTCCCCAATCTTAATATGGGTCCTTGGGGTTAGTTTTTGCAAGATTGCATCATTTCACAGCTTTAACCCACGCATATTTGCCACTTGGCACACTAACATGTTTGATATTGCACTTGTTTAATGTGTGACCATTTTTCATACAGTAAAAACAACATACATCNCTAACTTTATTTTTAACAAAAGTTCCTTTAACAACNCAAATTTTTCGAGTTCTTTTTACCTTGGATTTATAATTTTGATGCATGTTTCTATTTTTAATATTGCTTTTATTAAAATTTGTTTTAGCATGTGAATTTGTTTTAGTTGCCTTAGCAAGCAAATTTTCAAGTATATCAATATCAAACATATAGCTCTTGCATGATAAGCATTCAACAGGTTCAACAATAGCATATGAGTCAGACAATTTTACTTCTAAAGTACTGACTCTGTTTCTTAACACAACTTCATCATCAAGCAGTTTATCATATTTCAATTTTAAATCAATGTGCTCTTTTTTGAGTTTTTTATGTGCAACATCAAGTTTTTCGGATTCATTCATTAATTCAAAGAAAGCTTTTCGTAAATCTAGTTCACTTGATTCAAAGCTGGAATCACTTACTTGACTTCCAGTATCTTCAGAATCTGCCATCAGACAAATGTTGGCTTCTTCATCTGAATCGCTTGAGCTTGTTGAACTTGAGGCATTG
>NW_014543118.1:282227-288640 GCF_000741045.1 Vigna radiata var. radiata | reverse complement strand
TTCTTAATCTTTGGACACTCAGATTTTACGTGCCCTCTCTCTCCACAACCAAAACATTTTACGTTTGAAGGAGATTCTTGACTTTCTCTCCTTTCTTTATGAAATTTTTCCTTTCCCTTTGCCTTCATGAATTTGGCAAACTTCTTTATCATGAGACTCATGTTTTCCTCATCATCGGAATCATCTTCTTCAGTTCTCTTAGAACTCTTTCCTTTAGAGATTTCAGATTTGAAGGCTAATGTCTTTCTCTTGCCTTGATCCTCTTCAGCAGTAAGTCTTCTCAATTCAAGCTCCTGCTCACGAAGTTTTCCAAACAGGATTGACATTGTCATCTGAATAAGTCCTGTCCAATGATTTTAGAATTTTAACATTTAATTCATTAGTATCAAAAATCTTACCCAACCCTGTCAAGTGGTTCACTATGTGAGTGAAATGCTTTTGGACATCAAAAATTGTTTCTCCAGGTTGCATTCTGAACATCTCAAATTCTTGAATGAGAGTGTTCTTCCTTGCCCGTTTCACGTTCTCAGTACCTTCATGTGTGACTCTCAGAACTTCCCACATTTCCTATGCTGTCTTACACACTGAAATTCTATAAAATTCATCAAGCACAACAGCAGATGAAATAATATTGCGAGCTTTAATATCAAACTGAGCTCGTCTAGTTTCCTCAGCAGTCCAATTAAAATAAGGTTTTTCTGTTTCTACACCATCTACTGTACTCATAGGAATATAAGGACCATTTTGTACAGCTTCCCAGATGCCTCTATCAACAGACCCCATAAAAATTTCCATTCTTACTTTCCAAAAAGCATAGTTATCTCCAGTAAACAACAGAGGTCTGTTATTGGACGCACCCTCAGCATAAACAACGTTTTGACTCTGACCGGCCATTTTCGCAAAGATTTTGAAAGAATATCAAAGCAAGCTCTGATATCAATTGATGGTATCGGAGGGGGTAATTTTTTAAAGAGTTTAGCGCAACGGATTAATAACACAGAGAGCGTAAAGCGTATTAGGTCACAGTTGAAACGATTTTAGCCTTTTTTTATAAAAAACAATTTTCTTTCAAAAAATTAACCAAGCAGTTGATGTGCGTTAAAGTAAAATGAGTATAGGGCATAAGAAAAGCACACAAGGATTTTTATACTGGNTCGATTCAACAGAATCTACGTCCAGTCGTTAATCACTACAAAGAGTGATTAACAGTTCCACTAAAAAGGATTTAACAGATTACAATGAAAAGTACAGCAATAGAATGAAAAGAACCACTCTACCAACTTGAAGAGAACTTGCTCCGGCAATCGACAAACGATTCACGAGCTTCTCCTTTCACAAGACCAACTAGAGAACCTTGCCAACTTGAAGAGAGTCCACTTCAACTATCGACACACACTACGTAAGCCTCTCCTTTCACAAGACCAGGCAAGGGAACAAAGTAAACAAAAGCTCTCAAGAATGTTCCTCTGACTACTCAGTGTTCTAAGCTTTCTCAGTTTACACAAAAGTTAAGTTCTGAAGCTTTCAAAAACCAATTATATAGCCAAGCACACTGAATGCCAAAGATCAGCTCCCAACTGCCATGAATAATCGATTATTGTAAGTGATAATCGATTATTCAAGTCTGTTATAGAAATTTCAAAAAGTGATAATCGATTATTTGAAGTGATAATCGATTATTCAAGTGTGACTTGTGATAATCGATTATTACTTCATGATAATCGATTATTTTAGTTCAAAAGCATTTGATAATCGATTATACCTTAACCATAATCGATTATACAAGTAAAAATTACAAAGTTTATCATTTTCCTACTACATTCAAAAACTACAAGTTGCTTTTTAAGTATTCTCCTAATACAATCAAACATTACAATTTGCAACATCATCAAAACTTGTCTTCAGCTTTTACCAATACTCCCTTATTGGTAACAACGTTTTCTTTCATATAGCAAATTCTCTTCTTAGAACAATGTTAACTTTCTTGGATTTTGGATGAATGGCATAGCTGCAGCCGCCACTTACTCTGCATTTATCTTCTTTTTTTTTATGTCTCCAAGAACTATGCAAGGGCTGCAACGTTAGGAGTTTTAGAGGGCTGGAATGTGTTTTATTTTTTTTGAGAAAGTTGGATGATGGTGACGGTGATGGGAATTGGTTAAAAGGGGATGAGCATTTTTTTTGCTTTTCTTTATCTCAGTGTTGAAGAGTTGATAGGAGTAGGTGTGCCATGTGGTAGGATTCATGTTTCAAGATCATTTATTCATTTTCCTCAATGTTGTCACGTCTAGCATTGTTCTAAGCACATGGGATGATTTATTGTAGGATAAGAAAGTAGAGTCTGGGAAGCTTCAATCTCGTTAACTAATTGTTTTTTTTACATTGCTGAATTTACTCCTTGGCCTTTCATTTGGTTTCATATGCTTTTCATTTCAATTGAAGTTTCATTTAATTTTGGCATTTGGCTGCAAGGGGAAGTGCAAATGGTCACGGGTTGGAGATAAAGAATTTAATTTCTTTCTTTCAAAAGCCACGGCCTACACATGCCATTTTCATCTTAGATTCATTTTTCAATTGAAGCTTACGGTCAATGTTGCTGCCACGTTTAATTTGCAATTTCGATGGGAGGATGGTGATTTAGTTTTAAGAAAGCACATTTTCAAGGTCTTTTATTTTATTGGCACATTTTCAAGGTCTTTTATTTTATTGTCTTAATGCTTGATTCAAAGGTTTACTTTTTTTTTATTTTTATAGTAATATATATTGGAATACATTAATGGAAGGAGTTTGTTCAATCTATTTTGTCTTTACTCAAGCCGTAGTTTTATTTTACTTTTTTAATTTAGTGTTGCGTTTTAGTAATTTTAACTGTGCTAGATATTTGTTTGTTACAGTGTTGGGTTTAGCATTTTATTTTACTTTAACGTTTTCTATCTTATTCGGTTGTGTTTAATTTTATGCATTTTAATTGAGCTTAATTCTCATCTCAAACACCTTCAAACCCCCCCCCCCCCCATTTCGTGTTAGACCTGAGACTTGAACCACATTTGGTCTTTGAGAGACGACCTAGGAGTCACTTCCTAGCTATACTGCATTCTTTATGCACATCAAATTTGTGTGGGTCGCGACACCCATCACCCCTCCTATATTGCGTCCACCTGAGCCAGGAAAGCCACTCATTTTGTATTTTATTGTATTAGATAAATCAATGGGTTGTGTATTGGGCCAACATGATGAAGATGGGAAAAGAGAGCATGTTATATATTACTTGAGTAAGAAGTTCACAGACTGCGACAAACGATATTCATCGTTAGAGCGAACTTGTTATGCATCTACGTGGGCTGCTCATCGTTTAAGGCAATACATGTTGAGTCACTCTACTTGGTTGATATCCAAAATGGAGCCTATCAAGTATATTTTTGAAAAGTCTGCTCTCACTGGAAGGATAGCTCGGTGGCAAATGTTATTGTCAGAGTACGACATTGTATATGTCACTCAGAAGTCTGTCAAGGGTAGTGCTCTAGCATAATATCTAGCTCATCAACCCATTAGAGATTATCAGCCAATGCAACCTGAATTTCCCAATGAAGATATCATGGCTTTATTTGCTGAGAACAAAGAAGACAAAGATGAAAAAGCCTGGACGGTATTATTTGATGGAGCCTCGAACGTGATGGGGCATGGAATAGGGGCAGTGCTTATCTCTCCGGAGAATCAGTACATACCAATGACCGCAAGGTTATGTTTTAATTGCACGAATAACATTGTTGAATATGAAGCTTGTGCTATGGGTATTCGAGCGGCAATTGAATCTAAGGCGAAAATTCTAGAGGTATATAGAGATTCAACTTTGGTCATCCACCAATTGAAGGGGGAATGGGAGACTAGGGATCCAAAATTAATTCCCTACCAAGCTTACATCAGGGGGTTAATGGAATATTTCGACTCCATCACATTTAACCACATTCCGTGGGAAGATAATCAATTGGCAGACGCTTTGGCCACCTTATCGTCAATGTTCGAAGTTGACCAAGACGCAGAACTACCAATGATTGAAATGAAGAGCCATGCAGAGCCAGCATATTGCCATTTCATCAAGGAGGAGTTAGATGGCAAACCTTGGTATTTTGATATGAAGCATTATCTTAAGACCCGAGAATATCCTGGGAAGGCGTCTGAAAATGATAAAAGGGCATAAAGGAGATTGGCTGGCAGTTTTATCTTAAATGGAAACATCTTATACAAGAGAAATCATGACATGGTTCTCCTCAGATGCGTGGATGGAAAGGAAGTCGAGCTGATATTGAAGGAAGTGCACGAAGGTACATTTGGCACGCACATGAATGGGCACTCAATGGCTAGAAAGATCTTGAGGGCTGGTTATTTTTGGTTGACCATGGAAAATGATTGTTGTACACACGTGAGAAAGTGTAAGAAATGTCAGATGTATGTAGATAATATCAACGTTCCACCTACGACCCTAAGCGTGTTGTCTGCGCTGTGGCCATTTTTGATGTGGGGAATGGATCTCATCGGGGCCATAGAGCCAAAGGCATCAAATGGGAACTGTTTCATACTAGTCGCAATTGATTACTTCACCAAGTGGGTTGAGGCTGCTTCTTATGCCAATGTGACTAGAAAGGTGGTGACTAGGTTCATAAAAAAGGAGTTGATCTGTAGATATGTCTCCCTAACAAAATCATCATTGATAAGGCCACCAACCTGAATAACCAGATGATGGCGGAGTTAGTTAAGAATTCAAAATTCATCATCATAATTCTTCTCCTTATCGGCCAAAGATGAATGGGGCAGTAAAGGCTGCTAATAAGAATATCAAGAAAATTATCCAGAAGATGATGGTCACATATAAATATTTGCATGAAATGCTTCCTTTCGCTTTACATGGATATCGCATATCGGTACGAACATCAACCGGGGCAACTCCTTTCTCGCTTGTGTATGGAATGGAGGCGGTACTTCTGTTTGAAGTGGAAATCCCATCCTTACGAGTACTAATGGAAACCCAATTAGAAGAAGTTGAATGGGTTCAAGCTCGATTCGACCAGCTCAATCTCATTGAGGAAAAAAGGTTAACAGTTGTGTGCCACGGACAGCTGTACCAAAGAAGAATGAAGAAGGCATTTGACAAAAGGGTGCGCCCAAGAGAGTTCCATGAAGGCGAGTTGGTGTTAAAGAAGATTTTACCTATACAAAAAGATCATAGAGGCAAGTGGACCCCAAATTACGAAGGGCCTTTTCTGGTGAAGAAAGCATTTTCTAGTGGGGCGCTAACTCTCACAAGAATGGATGGAGAGGAGTTACCATTGCCGGTTAATTCTGATGCTGTAAAAAAGTTTTACGCATGATGATTCCGTAACAGGGTTGCTATAAAAGGATATTGATGCTATCTTTAAAGCACATTGTATTCTGTGTTATTTCATTCAATAAAGTTTGCATGGTCTCCTTCATAATTTGTGTTGTTTGCATTCATTAGGTGATATTGCAAGTCGCGCTGAGCTTTTTTTTTAAAAAAAATAAAGAAAAGGAGGAAAAAATAATGATAATTAATTGCGTGTTAATAAAAGCATCACGGGTATTTTCGGTTGACGCGGGCTCGGTCCTGAAGGATGTCTTGAAATGAAAAAAAAAGAGGGAGAAAGGCACATGTTGAATTCGTTGGCAATAAAGTCGTCAAGGGCATGGTACTTTCAAAAGGCATAATCAAACAAAATTTCAAAAAGTACCTGTGATGAGTCTTTTCCCGATTTAAGGTTTAAGGGGTAATCAATGTTCTTTTCCTACTAAAGCATTTGCATCCATATTAATTGAACCCCTGACCTTTTCATTTCCCTTTAAAATAAAGGATTGTCGCTGGTACAATACTGTGCCAATTTTCATCGTAGTCCTCGTGCCCAATGATACATTGATCAGGGAGATAAGAAAATAAAAAAAATGATGGGCCAATCACTATAGAGTTTTGTTTCAGGTTTAAGGTCGAAAAAGGTAAGGCAAGCAAACTCCAGAATGACATGTGGCCATTTCTCTTCATCCAAATGATAAAAGAAACTTATTCAATTGCACCCTCTTTTAGCCAAAAGTCATAATTATTTTTCATCACCTTGGGCAAGTGATGGGTGTCGCCGCCCAATCAAATTAGATGTGCAATTAAAGTGCAGTATAAACTAGGGAATGACCCCTAAGTCGTCTCCCAAAGACCAACTTGCGGTTCAGAATCAGGTCTAACATAGTGGGGGGTTTTGAAATGTTGTTTGTGGATGCAGAAAAATTAAAATGAAATTAAAACAGTAAAAACGAAAATTCACGCTAGAACTAGGCAGCTCTGACCTTTGCTCAATGTTTTAACCATAACTTTTTCTACAGAGCTCTAAATGAGATGAGGTTTTTTTTTCTGG
>NW_014543118.1:277109-281622 GCF_000741045.1 Vigna radiata var. radiata | reverse complement strand
GCAATAAATTGTTTTCCCCAATTCCAGCAACTTGCATACTTCTATCCATAAATTCATGCTTCATCAATGTTGATGTGACCAATGCTTGTAAATAGAATTGATGAACCGTGGAGCCCCCATTTTCCAAGACATCACACAAGCTATGCCTTCCTAATTCTATCATCAAACCCCTGACCACCAAAGTCAGCGTGCACACCACCCTAGAGCTCACCAAATTCACCTAGAAAATTAACTAAAACAAAATCTTATGAAATAAATCCCGCACGTCTCTTCATTGCTGGAGCTAATCATGTTGAATAAAAATTTTGCACTGAGGTCGTGCTTCTTCTAACTACTTCATTTTCAAAGCAAAGAAATCTCCAAAATGATTCCATCATCAGCGTGCTCTCCCATAAATCACCGTAGCAACCCCTTTTTTTTATTTCTTCCAATAAACACGTGATTCATCAAGCAAGGAATGAAATTTCTTCCTTCAAATTGTTTCCACCGAACAAACACATTTATTCCCATTAAAAAGTAATAACATCACTTCAATCAATTCATGAGTAGTGCCCCTTTTCATTTCCAACTAAGTGTCCATCTCCGTACACCATTTCCATCTGGACGTGACAATGCTAGAATCAAGAGAATAAAAGATTACTCAATGAATTCCCTTTTTCTTCTAACAGCGTCCGAAAGTAGATTCCAGCTTTGCATAAAAAAAAAACGAGAGGAAAAAGAAATGTGCCCCTTTTCATTCAACCATTCCCAAAAAACCGTAAGCAACTATGCCATGCTCACTAAACGTTCCAGCCAAGAAAAAACATGAAGAATACCGAGAGTAAGTCTGAAAGATTCAAGAGTGACGGTTGGCTTCAAAAAACTAGGACCAAGTGTCACTAAAAAAATGGGGTGGGGTCCACCCAAAACCCTAGGGACAAGTCATCTTTTTTTTCTATTGGGCTTTTGCCTATTCTACAAAATTAGCCCAATTATTACAAAACTTCATTAACAAAATCTAAATCACAAAGCTAAGCTAGATTAAATCTAATTTGCCTTGTGGAAATTCTTCAATTTGCTTGGTGCCCTTCCAAAAGTCCCAAAGTATAGTTCCAAAATTTCCCTGAAAATGAAAATAGGAATAATTAAGCCCAATTAATTCAAATTAATTAAAATCAGAATTATTGGTCTAATTAAGCCCAAATGGTGAAAATGACACAATAACTAAGAATTAAGCACAAATCATCAACACAATTCGGCGCGAAAAACTAAGTTAATGGTATAAAATATTGACTCATCAAAATAGACCACACTTAGTCTTTTGCACTCCTGGGCAAAATCAAGACGCAAAACAGGGAACAGTACTGAGGACATCGGGAAGTGACACAGACTCAACAGACAAACGACAAAGACTCACAAGGACAAACACAGAGTTGCATAGTTCTCACAAAATCTGGACAGTGAAAGGCATAGGCAGAGTTCCACATAGAATCAATGAAAGCAGATACTCACAGAATCATCCAAACAGTTCAGTGCATGGAAAACAATCAATCAGTTCAAGAGATGAATCAAAAGCAACAGAGCCTCACAGATGCACTATCAGTGTTTCTCTCAAGTGTCTAGGGTAAACAGTGTCACTCAATGCACTCAAGAAAGCAAACACAAATAGACTTGGCAAGCCTCTAAAATCAACACTCAAAGACATATGCATGTTTAAATCAAAAGGTCTTTTATGGGTGAAATGGGGCCAAGGAAAAGGGAGGATATCATATGGATGAGAAGCTACAAACCAAAGGAAATAGAGGAGCAATGGGGAGCAAGTGTAAACACAGTCAAATCACACCCAAAACCTCTAACTCAATCCTCTTCTTGACTCCATTATTCACACAATTTTTTTATTTTTTCCTCATTTTTCTGCATTTTTTTTTCTTTTTCTTCTTTTTTTTTTCTTTTTTTTTTTTCATCTTGTCTCTTTTCTTTTCTCTCTTTTCAGAACACAATTCTAAGAGACAAGATACATGATATTTACAATGCAACCGCAAGAAGAGGACTCACTAGCCAAATCATCAGAATCCCCAAGAGACCACACTTATTCCCAAAACAATTCCAAAGCTCCAAAATTCCCTAAGGCTAACGTAATCATGGTTTTTTAGTTAGGGCTAGTGTGTGAGCTAGAAAACAGAGAAATGGGGGAAGTATAGGCTCAAGGGGGCTAACAAAGAGATCATAACAGGGCAGGCTATCTGGCTAGAGAGGCTCAATCAACAAAATGCCTTTATCATTTTCAAACATGCTCATGAATCAAGAATTAACAACAGAGTCAAGCCAAGGCATATGTGCAAGCACTCCAAAGACATATCACACACAGGAAAGATCATCAAATGGCTCAAATCTCATACAGGTAATCGGTCACAATCAATCCAACTCTCAAACATCATGATCATCTTCCAAGAAAAGAAAAGCAAGGAATCCATCAAATCAGAGTATCAATGCAGTGAAGGGAAACTAGCAACCTAATCACAGTCCAGAATTCACAAAAAGCATGCAAAACTGTACACAAGACTCAACAAAATTCACAAGAAAACGAAATCTAAACAAAGAACGACCTCCCCTAATAGACCACACTTAAACAACACAATGTCCTCAGTGTGACACAATCAATAGATCAACAATCAGACCAATCATCAGATACAGACAAAGTGCAATAAAAGTGAGGTGGGAAGGAGAAAAGAAGCTCCCTGAGTTAGTTGGGAGGGTAGGTGGGGTAGACCAAAGACGTCTCCTCCACCACTGCATCCAACAAAGAAGGATTGCTGAGGAAAGGCTTTAGTCTATGCCCGTTCACCTTAAAGCTTGTAGCTGCAGATGGATCCTGGATCTCTACTGCACCATAAGGATAAACATTAGTCACAACAAAAGGTCCAGTCCACTTTGATCTCAACTTACCACCCATGAGGCCGAGTGTAGAGTTATACAACAAAACCTGCTGGCCAACCTCGAAGTCCTTTCTAACAATGGAACTATCATGGAACCTCTTGGTCCTTTCCTTGTAGAACTTCGAGTTCTCATAGGCCTCTAAACGGATCTCATCCAATTCATTCAGTTGCAACTTCCTTTCCTCTNCAGCTTGGTCAATGGAGAAGTTGCAAGTTTTCACAGCCCAGTATGCCCGATGCTCAATCTCAACTGGCAAATGACATGCCTTTCCAAAGACAACCCGATAGGGAGATATCCCAATGGGTGCTTTGTAGGCAGTCCTGTGGGCCCAAAGAGCATCGTCCAACCTATTGCTCCAATCATTCCTGTTGGGCTGAACAATCTTCTCCAAAATCCTCTTAATCTCCCTGTTTGAGATCTCAGCTTGCCCATTTGTCTGGGGGTGGTAAGGTGTAGAAACTCTGTGCGTCACCCCATATTTCTTGAGCAAGGCTTGCATGGATCTGTTGCAAAAATGGGTTCCCTGATCACTAACAATCGCTCAGGGCACTCCAAACCTACAAAAGAGGTGAGATCTAACAAAATCTACAACAGCCCGAGCATCATTAGTCCTAGTGGCTCTAGCTTCCACCCATTTTGAAACATAATCCACAGCAAGGAGGATATAAGAGAAACCAAAAGAAACAGGAAAAGGACCCATGAAATCTATACCCCAAACATCAAACACCTCACAGAACAGCATAGGCTGTTGAGGCATCTCTTGTCTCTGTGAAATAGGTCCTCCTGCTCTCTGACATGGCTCACAGGTGCTACAAATTCTCTCCGCATCTTTGAAGATGGAAGGCCAATAGAATCCACAATCAAGCACCCTGCGAGTTGTTCTCTGTATCCCCAGATGACCACCAGGTGAGGAGGCATGACAAAACTGTAGGACCGAGTCAATCTCATGGTCCGGAATGCATCTCCTGGTAACCTGGTCACTGCACAACTTCCACAGATATGGGTCATCCCAAACATAATACTTAGCATCACTCTTAATTTTAGCAATCTGAGCACGCGATGCTAAGGGAGGAAAAANAGAAGCAACCAAATAATTCACAATGTGTGCAAACCAAGGAGTAGGGTGAGAAGAAGAAATCATTAACAAACTCTCATCAGGAAAGTCATCCTGGATGGGCAAAACATGAGCCTGATCCTCAACTCTCTCAATCCTGCTGAGGTGGTCTGCAACTAAGTTTTGTGCTCCACTCCGATCTTTAATCTGCAAGTCAAACTCCTGGAGTAGAAGCATCCACCTAATCAATCTAGGCTTTGACTCAGCCTTTTTCAACAAAAACTTCAGAGCTGCATGGTCAGTATACACAATAATAGGAGATCCAAGCAAATACGACCTAAANTTATCAAGGGCAAAAACAATTGCCAACAACTCTTTCTCAGTCGTAGTGTAGTTTGCTTGGGCAGCATCCAAAGTGCGGGAAGCATAGTAGATCACTCTAGGCAGCTTGTCAATCTTCTGTGTTAGGACAGCCCCCAATGCATAGTTAGACGCATCACACATGAGCTCAAATGGGGCTGTCCAATCCGGTGCCTGAATGAT
>NW_014543118.1:275953-276839 GCF_000741045.1 Vigna radiata var. radiata | reverse complement strand
CCTAGAACCAAACCTTGTTCAACCATGAAGTGACATTTCTCAAAATTGAGAACAAGGTTTGTTTCTATGCATCTTTTCAAAACTTTTTCCAGACTGTCCAAACATGCATCAAAAGAGGATCCATACACAATAAAATCATCCATAAACACCTCTATGCAACTCTCAAGAAAGTCGCTGAAAATGCTAAGCATGCACTGTTGGAAGGTACCAGGGGCGTTGCATAGGCCAAAGGGCATCCTCCTATAGGCAAAAGTGCCAAAGGGGCAGGTGAATGTGGTTTTCTCTTGGTCCTCAGGAGCAATGTTGATTNGGAAATAACCAGAAAAACCATCAAGAAAGCAATAGTGATCCTCCACGAAGTTTGTACACCTCACGTCATTCATCCGTAGGGGTAGTACACCCTATGCGAGGTTTGTACACCTCACATCATTCATACGTAGGCTTGGTACCCCTCCACGAGGTTTGTGAACCTCATATCATTCATCCATAGGGTTGGTACACCCACCACGAGGTTTGTACACCTCACATCATTCATTTGTAGGGATGATACACCCTCCACGAGGTTTGTACACCTCACATCTTTCATCCCTATGGTTGGTATACCCTCTACGAGGTTTGTACACCTCACATCATTCATCAGTAGGGTTTGTACACCCTCCATGAGGTTTGTACACCTTACATCTTTCATTCATAGGGTTGGTACACCGTCAACGAGGTTTGTACACGTCAGATCATTCATTTGTAGGCTTGGTACACCCTCCACGAGGTTTATACACCTCATATCATTCATCCGTAGGGTTGGTACACCCTCCACGAGGTTTGTACATCTTTCATTCGTAGGGTTGGTACACCCTCCACGAGGTTTGTACACCTCACATCATTCATC
>NW_014543118.1:269610-275943 GCF_000741045.1 Vigna radiata var. radiata | reverse complement strand
GTACACCCTCAACGAGGTTTGTACACCTCACATCATTCATCCAGAGGGTTGGTACACCCTCCACGAGGTTTGCACACCTCATTTACCTCAAGTCCAGTTTTCTCCAATACCTTTTAGTTTTTGTTATGTGATTTTGGCCTTGTGGTTAGCAATGGTCATTTGGCATCGTGACTTGAATCATTTTTGTTCGTTTTCTTTCATGATTGAAATCTAGACAAAATTAATGTTTCTATCTTTACTTAGCTTTTACTCAGATAATGTGAAAATATCAAATTTTCATATTATTTAGTAATTTCTAAATAAAGAGGGGCAGTTGTCAACACCCAATTTTGTTCGGGTAATAAAAAATATGTTTCTTGTTTTTTTTATTTGATTTTTGTTGGTTTTTTTTTACTTTATTTATATTGATTATATTTTGTTTAGTTTTCGTTTCGTATTTTTATTCTCTTTAATTTCTTTTCTTTTTATTTTTTTATTATTTTTTATTATTTTAATAGGGTTAGTATCATTAATTAAAAATTAAAAAAATAATAAAAAATTAAAAAATGAGAAAAAAAAATAATTAATTAAATTAATTAATATTAATAGTTAATTAAAATAATTAAATTAAAAAAATTTATTAAAAAAAAACGTGTCTGAGCGTGGGGGACAAGTTGGTTTAGAAAGAATATTTTTGGGATTCTGCAACTGGAGGACAGAGAAAAATGGTTAAGGATTTTGGGAGCAAAAGAGGAGGATTGAAAAAAGTTTTGGAAAAGAGGGGGAATTTTGGGGACAACTAGAGCATAAGGGAGGAAAAGTAGAGACGACGATCTTCTGGAACAATATATTCTTAGCTATAGCAATGGCTATTGTCTTAAGGTCCTCTAAGACAGCTCTTTTCATGACAACCAGGAAGGTAAGCATTTCTTTGGTGAATAGCTTGTTGCTCTTTGTTTAATGTTTCATGTATTGTTGTTACATCTTGCATTCATTATGGCTGTTTGAGAATAGCATTATATAAATTAGCCTCCCGGTCAGCCATTATCATCATCGTTTACCTTAAGTTTCTTTGAACATAGTCATCACGGTTTTCACTATCCCAATACGCCTTCACTAGAATTCCCACTTTTTCCTTTCGCTTGTCATTCTATCTATTTCCTAAATCAGTTCATACCTCACCGGTTAACAGTAACCCAAAACAATGACCCAAGACACTAATAGGTTTTGACCTGTAAACGAAGAAGCCACCCAATCACAGTTTCTTTCTCAAAAGACATTCACAAAACAAACCTCTGGTTCTGCTATCGGTACCTACTAGTGCTTAACGGGAACGACGTTGTATTGGGAGGTGAAAGCACACCCAAGGCGGTCATTTCCGTTGACGGCAGCGACAAGAGCGCATCATGCATGTAAGACGTTTTCCTCTCGGGCGAGATGTTGAGCTTAGTGAATGAACAACGCAGTGGCCGTTTTTGGTTCGCGCGAGACATTTCCATTCAAAAGATTACATTGTTCCCCAAGAAAAAAGGGTTTAGTTCACCATAATCATGGTGAACTAGATGAATTAAATGGAAAGAATGAAAAGATAAACCCTAGATTTGGTAGGTTGGAGCTCCCACATCCAATATCCTCCTCCAAGGGGTGAAAAGAGTGTCGTGTCGTCTTCCTCTGCCAAAAGATTGTGTTTTGATTCGCACTGGGCCTATATATAGGCCAAAAAGATAACAGAAAGATCACAAAATCCACCAAATAACAACAGAAAACCGCCCAGGCGCCTAAGTAAACCGCTCAGCGCCCATTTTCACCGCTCAGCGGTTTGGTTAACTTTTCTGGTTGACTGGTTGACTTTTCTGGTTGACTGATTGACTTTTCTGCATTCTCGTTGACTTTTCAGCACTCCAACCATTTGATACTTCAACCTTTCTTCCAATTCATTCCAAAAACCTATAAAATCAAGGGAAACCAAGCATAAAACCAAGAAAACCATCTTTGACTCTCTTATTCTCTAGCTTAATAAAAATGCATGATTTCAAGCTAATTCTAAGCCATAAAGGGTGTGATTTAATATCAAAATTAAGTATGAAAATAACTGTTTTTCAACCGTTATCAACAATTCCTAGCATTCCTGGTAAAAAGATGTGAAGATCAAGAGGTTAAGACGACTAAGACTCATACCCTCATCCCTGAGCAATATAACCCTTAGGAGTAATTCAACAAGGACCTGAATTGTAAGGAACCTCCCGGCACTTATGCAAGTCACAGATAATGCTATTGTTTAAGCAAGAATAAAGTAGATGAATTACTCTAATAAATAATGAAATAAAGCATATAGAATTAAGAATCAATTCAAATAATTGAGAGTTTACAAGGTTACATCATTCCTCAACAACAAATATGAATTAGTTCCCCATAGACATGGGGGAACCCTATGAACAATGGAAGAAAGGAAGAAGAATGAAAGACTAAGAATTGGCTAGGAGTGTATTGTATATATGTATAGATGCATTACTTCCATTAACTCAATATGGTGGCAACCTGTGAAGCTTTTTGTGATAGGCTTGGCATCCTGTGAAAAGTGTTGGTGACACGTTGAGGATTGTTCGACGTGGGTGCAGATTGCAGAAGAGGGGACTCTTGTTGCAATTCTAGTTTTGTGTGTGCAACTATATTTGGTTTTGGGTTAGAGAGGAGATTTATATTTTTGGGTTAGAAATCTCCTCTCTAACCCAAAACCAAATATAGTTGCACACACAAAACCATAATTGCAGCAAGAATCCCCTCTTCAGCAATCTGAACCCACGTCGAACAATCCTCAACGTGTAACCAACATTTTTCACAGGTTTCCAAGCCTATCACAGCAAACTTCCCAGGTTTGCAAGCCTTCAGTCAAATACAACAGTCTTCACAAGATGCCAAGCCTTCAAGATCAAACCAGAAGCACCTTCTTTGTGCAGATGTTGATCAAACAGAGTGCGTAATTGACTACTCAATATGAATCTCTCTAAAGAAAATATCACCACGGTCTGTTTGGAGAATTCTTGGAGCTTCCAAAACTGAGAATTATCTCTGAAACAAGACACTGAAAATGTTAGATCACAAAAGTCTCAAAACAATTTGTGTTCTGTTCTATTTATAGTTTTCTTGTCATTCTTAGTCGAATAGCCTAATAATACAGTCGACTATATTAAAACAGTTATAATAGACAGTCAAAACAAAGGCTCCTCAGTCAATCAAATCAATGCACATTTAAGACAGTTGACCCAGTCAATCAATCTTAACTAACTTTTGAAAAATATAGTCGTTAGAGCAAGTAGGCATAAAAGAATGCCAAATATTACAGCAATCCAGTTGAATGGGTGTTCCACACTGTTGACTGACACATGAAAAAATACTTTGAAATTCTTTTCATCTCAAAATCTCATCAAGAACGTGTTCACAAAATCTGTACAAAGATTTTAGCATAGTCGAATCCATTCCCAATGTATTCGACTGAACTAGACCTTTGTCACAACAAATATAAGTTCATAAAAGTGTTTGTGATCTTTTCTTCAGAAATGTGCAGAAATAATCAAAATCATTTTATTACACATTTCAATACAAGCATGTTCCATACATATAACACATGATCAATCATAGGAACACACATTGCAAATCAATCAAAACATGTTCAATCAAAAGCATTGTTCAAATCAGTTTAGTATATCAGCTGAACATGTAAACCTGGAACTTATGTATTGTTATTAAGCAATGTGTTCTCATCATCAAAAACCAATTTGATATAGAGTTTGTGTTGTCAACAATCTCTTTGTGTTGTCAACAATCTCAACAATCTCCCCCTTTTTTGATGATGCACAACCATGATTAATAACTCAACCATATTTGTACAGTTCCACATATGACAGAGTAAAACAAATTCTAAAGTCAATAAAGACAGTACTTTGCATACACAACAAAAATATCATCAAGCAGATATAGTATGATACAACAATTCTCCCCATATAAACTTGCTCACATACACTCATGAATACTCTCCCCCTTTGTGCATAAAAAAAAAAGGAATGCTTTGATATTTATGCAGTTTTGAAAATAGAGAAGAATTAAACAGATATGCAACTTCAAAATAACAATTATGCTCTTAAAAACACAAGTTCATCACAAAACAAATGTAAACTCCCCCTGAAATGTAGGTGTGTGTGATGAAACAATGTGTAAAGAAGTAATACTCCCCTTGTCATTATGCATGATTTCAAAAACAATTTGTGTGCACAATGCAAAATATCACAAGTATCAACAATTTAAGCACAAATGTGTATCATTGGTACACAATTAAATCACATATAGATGCAATGACACAAATATCAACAATCTCACAATATTATCTTAATTTAGATATAAAATCATGTAAAGAACAGAAATAATATCAGAACATCAATTATTTAAGCAGACATTAAGGATAGAATAAAATTCCAGAATTGGAATTGTTAACTTAGTTTAGAAGTAGTCGAATGCTTGAAATCATCAGTCGAATGCATTGTTTTTCCAAATGTTGAACTTCAAATATATATTTCCAAAGCAATGTCTTTCCTGCAAAACCTTTCAATAACCTTTTCCAGATCAAGTATAGTGGTTAAGCAAGAATAGAAACAAATCATAACAGAAGTCAATGTACGAAAAATGCATGACAGTTATAGCACAGTTGACTTCACTCAGAGCACAGTCGAATCAATCAAACAGAGTATCAGATTTTATTTAACAATTTGATTAAATGGATTGATTCAAACTACTGATATTATTTCCTTGGATAAAAGATGTTACATTGATAGAGCAGGAACAAGGAAATACAAAACAAAACAAAGAAAGCACACAAAAGATGGCTTTTATATGCCATTTTACAAAATGAAACTTATGAACAAGATTCTAGTTTTTCTTTCTCTTCTTGTTAATGAAGGACTTGAGAACCATGTCACTTGCATTTTCCTCAGATCTTGTCTCTTCATTGTCATCATTACTTCTTTGAGGTGACTTTTCAGAGGAATCAACATTTTCAGAGTTTTCATGTTCTTGGCTGTTGTTTTTCTGTTCATTAATCCATCTCTTGATCTCAGCCAGTTCCTTCAAAATAATCCTTTAAAATTCATTCTTTCCTCTGTATTGATTTCCTTGAGAGGTTGATGGTGCATTGTTGTCATTATCGATTTTATCTTTGTATTTCCAGCCTTCGAATGTTTTCTCCATGTGCATCAGATGAAGAACAATTTTGTCTACAAGGCTTAAGTTTTGATATTGCTCACTGGATTCACCAATGCATTCGGATTTAGTAACTTTTAGCATATTATCAGACATTGCAGCAGGCCGGTTGATGAAGGTTGAAAAACAGTTATTTTCATATGTCAATTTGGACCAAATTACACCCTTTACTACTCGGAATGAGCTTAGAATCAAGCAAAANTCAATANATGAGTNTGGAGAGAGTCAAAAGTTGTTTTTAGCGATTTTATGCTTATTTTGCATTGTTTTGTAGCTAATTTGAGAAAAGTAAGAATCGAGTTGAAGATACAGGTCATTGACTCAAGAAAAGAGCAGAAAAATGAAGTTTTCAATAGTCGGCGTACCCCCCGGCGGCACACTTAAACTGTTGGGCGGTCCAGGACGAGGAGTAGGCTTAGAAATTGACATTGAGGGAAACCATCGGACGCTGGCGATTGCTGCCGGGCGGTGGCGGCAGGTTATGGGAAACCACGGTGGCGATGGCTGCCGGGCGGTGGCAGCAGGTTATAGGAAACCACTGAGCGGCACACTTAAACTACCCGACGGTGGCTCGTTGGACTTGGGCCTGTTTTTGACGCGCTCCTCACTTATAAATACCCCTATTATGAATTCAGAGTCATTCTTTTGACAGGGGAGAAAGGCCAAACCTAATTTTACTCTCTGGAGAGGATCTCTTGGATGCTTAGGCTCCTTTTCATGTTTTCTAGGGTTTGCTTTTCCATTCTTCTTCCATTTTTCATCTAGTCTCACTATGTCTATGGTGAACTAAACCCTATTGTTGTTGGGGGAAACAATGTAATCTTTTGATGCTCTCTCTTATTGAAACTCTTATTTATTTATATGGTCTCCATATGTTTTGATTGATTATTGTTGGGTTATCATTTGTGCTTAAGGCTTTTATCGTTTAACTCATTCGGTATATTAATGTTTGTCTTTATTGATATGGGGGCGTACAGTAATACATGAACTGGTGAGTAATCTCTTGATTTTCCAATACCACCTAGGGATAGGGGTAGGACGATCAATTGTGCTAACTTCTGTTTATAATGCGGTATTAATTACTAGGGGAGGCTAGGGATAGCA
>NW_014543118.1:240858-269509 GCF_000741045.1 Vigna radiata var. radiata | reverse complement strand
TTTTCGCCGAGGGATCGGGTTAAAGGGAGGCTAAGAAAGTCGCATAACAATTGAATCAATCTAATATTCAAGGGTAGTATGTAAGAGAGAGCGGAATAGATGAAATTGTAAACCACCAACAACATCCATTCCTCCATTGTTTTCTTTTGTCAATTGAATCAACTCCATTTTGCATGTTAATATATTTTGTTCTCAAATCCAATTTATTAATTTTTATTTTTCAAGTCTTATTATTTTAATTCACGCTAACGAGAAAGCCATACGAGTCTCTTGGGAAAACAATACTTGGTCTTACCATTTATATTACTTGTAGATTTGGTACACTTGCCAATTTGTCAACACTGGTCCACCTGAATATTCTCCTTTAAGGCTTTCAGTAGCATCAGATATTCAGTGGTTGCTTGGGCATAATTTCCTCCTCTGGCCATGAGAATGTAAGCAACAGTGTAGATAACCATTCTCTCGTCTTTCTTCATGCCACCAGTTTTGTAGTTAGAGTTTACCTGAAGATCATCTGCATTTCTCAGGCACTTTTGGTATTCATCTAGCTTGTTAAAACCATTTATTCCAAGATGACATTTATTACCACTGATTCTCAATCCACCAACCTTTTTCCAGACATCATCAGTTAGTTTGCTGTTAATTCCTTTAACACGAGAACAGAGAATGTCATCAACAATCTTTAGATTGCAGTAAAAGACTTTCACCAAGTTTGGATACCACACGGACTTGCCATTTCTGAAACTGAAATCCTTCATTCCTAAAGAACTTTAGCTTAAGAAATTTGTGTCACAAGGGTTCTCCTTTTCCAGCAATGAAGAAACTTAGATTGAGCATCATCATCGCTTATCCACCCATTTAAATCATACATTCTTCTAGAACTTCTTGAAGCGAAAGACTTAATCCTTCTTCTTAGTGTAGAGCTTGACGCCATTTCGTTTTGAAGATGATTGATGACCCTTTTAGAGGAAATGAAAGTCGTAGAGTACAAGATCAATGAGGTTAAATGCAGTGATTTCAGATCGCCAAGATTTAAACACATCTTTATTGAATATCAAATTGGAGGGAACTTAAAATTTTTGCTTTCGCACCAACATGAAAATTTTAAATTTCAGACTAATAAAAAAAATTTAGTACCTAGTCGAATTTATTAATAAAGTAGTCGACTGTGACTACTAAAAAACCTTTTAATCCGAATTCAATCAATTAAACACATAAGCACTCATTGCAAACAATCATACAACAACAATCAATCAATATATGCATGATGCAGCAAATAGATACAAATTTACCAGTTTTAGACACTCAAGGTTTTAGAAATGTTCCATAGTTAAATCATCCTTGAGAACAGTTCTGCATCAGCTACATAACCTGCAAAACAATTAAGTTTTGGTTGCAGGTACCCATTTGACTTTGGGTCCTTGATTGTCAGTTCTTGTTACATGTTCCTTTGGTATCCATACACATAATCCTTGAGGAACAACAACATGTCTATAATAACAATTTCTAATAGTATGACCAACACATCTATAGTAAAAACATGCATTTCTAGCAAGTTTTCTCAATTCATTTAATTTCCTAGCATTGGTTCTATTAGAATAACCTTTAAATCCAATTCCTTGTCTATTATTTATTATGCTAGATGAACTTAATACAACATCTAAATTGTCACTAGCTTGAGCAGATTTAGCTAGCTTGCTTGTCAAGTAATCGATCTTTTCAATATGTATAGGACAATTTTCACAAGCTTTTTCAACACTAACAGTTTTAATTTCAACATTTCTAGCAGATGATAATGCTTCATTCAATTCTTTTTCTAATCTTTCATTTTCAGCAACAGGGTTTTCAATTCTATTTTCAAAGTCTCTTCTCTCAAAGCTTAGTCGATTTACCTTGTACTGCAGTCGCATAGCTTCAACATGTAACTCTTTAAAAGCATCTAACAGTAGAGCATACTTGACTTCTACTGGTTCATTTGATATATCTTCATCACTGTCATAATCGTCCTATGTTACAGCTGTCACATAGCACAAATTTGATTCCTCATCCTGATCAAAATCCTCATCACTTGAGCTTTCAGATTCAGAATTCTCCCAAGCAATGTAGGCTCCTTTCTTTCTTACATTTCTGCTTTGAGGAAATCTTTTCTTTTCTTTCTGCTTTGGCTGTAATTCAGGATAGTCAGGCTTGATGCGACCTTCTTTACCACATTCATAGCACTGGACAGTGTTTGCGCTAAAGCTTTTCTTTTTGCTTTGACCTGCATGGTTAGACAGTTGACTATCATTTTGCATAAGTCGACTAAACTTCCTTACCATTAAGGTCATAAGATCTTTATCGTCCATCTTTGCTTCTGTGAGATTCTTGCTTGCAGCCTTCAGAGCAATGGAATTCTTTTCTTCAATCTCCTCTTCATCCTTCAGTCTACCAAGTTCTAACTCATCCTTCAGAGATTGCAGTGACTTTTGGTTGCCAGTTCCTATTCAGACTTTTCAGAATCTTGATATTGATCTCTTCATTGTCAAAGGCTTTGCCAAGAGCCATAAGGTGGTTTACAATATGAGTGAATCGTTTCTGGACATCATAGATGCTCTCACCAGCTTTCATTCTGAACAATTCATACTCTTGTATCAATGCATTCTTCCTGGCTCTCTTGACTTCATTCGTGCCTTCATGTGTTACCTCTAGAACATCCCACATTTCCTTTGCAGACTTGCATTGGGATATCTTGAAAAATTCATCAATTGTTAGTGCGAAGGCAATAATATTTCTAGCTTAACATCATACTGAGCTTTTCTATTTTCATCAGCAGTCCACTCAATAAAAGGTTTCAAAACAGTTTTACTGTCAACAATTTTTGTAGGCCCAAATGGACCATTTAAAGTGGCATCCAAAATTCCTTTATCTTGAGATTCAAGAAAGATCTGCATGCAAATTTTCCAAAAAGGATAGTTTTCACCAGCAAACAGAGGTGGTCTGTTTGTTGAAGCACCTTCACCAAAAGTTTGAAAATTTGAAGCTATCCCCAGGTTTTACAGTCGAATAGAATAAAAACAGAGTCGACTGAATTTTCAAATATTTTATGAAAACCAGCTCTGATGCCAATTGTTAGGAAATAGGTTGGCTTCGTTTTACACCAAGAGGTGGGGTGAATTGGTGTTAATTCAAAAACAAAATCTTTTCGCAATCTTGGTATGAAAATTCAAAGCTTTTGATCTTTCCTTGAAATGCAAGTAATGAAAATTCAGTGCAGCGGAAAAAACGTAGTTGACTGCTAAACAGATAAAGTCGACTGAATGAAAGAGTGCAGGGATAGAGAAAATCAAACACTGGTTTTTGTACTGGTTCGGCCAACAATGCCTACATCCAGTGTCCTTTCAATCTTGGAAGTCAATGCACTATAATGGTTGTGGTTTTTACAACAAGGAATTTATAGAAGCACCACGCAAAAATATAAATCTCCTCTCTAACCCAAAACCAAATATAGCTGCACACACAAAACCAGAATTGCACCAAGAATCCCCTCTTCTGCAATCTGAACCCACGTCGAACAATCCTCAACGTGTAACCAACACTCTTCACAGGTTGCCAAGTCTATCATAGCATGCTTCATAGGTTGCCAAGCCTATCACAACAAACTTCACAGGTTGCCAAGCCTTCAGTCAAATACAACAGTCTTCACAGGATGTCAAGCCTTCAAGATCAAACCAGAAGCACCTTTTTTGTGCAAATGTTGATCAAACAGTGTGCACAATTGACTCCTCAATCTGAATCTCTCTCAAGAAAAGATCAGCACGTTCTTCTTGGAGAATTATTGGAGCTTCCAAAACTAAGAATTATCTCTGAAACAGGACAATGAAAATGTTAGATCACAAAAGTCCCAGAACAATTCGTGTTCTATTCTATTTATAGTTTTCCTGTCATTCCCAGTTGAATAGTCGACTGTATTAAAACAATTATAACAGACAATCAACACAAAGGCTCCTCAATCAACCAAATCAATGCACATTTAAGACAGTTGACCCAGTTAGTCAATCTTAACTAACTTTTGAAAAATATAGTCGTTGGAGCAAGTATGCATAACAAAATTCCAAATATTACAACAATCCAGTCGAATGGGTGTTCCACACTGTCGACTGACACTTGAAAAAATACTTTGAAATTCTTTTCATCTCAAAATCTCATCAAGCACGTGTTCACAAAATCTGTACAAAGATTTTAGCATAGTCGAATCCATTCCTAGTGTATTCGACTGAACTAGACCTTTGTCACAACAAATATAAGTTCATAAAAGTGCTTGTGATCTTTTCTTCAGAAATGTGCAAAAATAATCAAAATCATTTTATCACACATTTTAATACAAGCATGTTCCATGCATATAACACATGATCAATCATAGGAACACACATTCCAAATCAATCAAAACATGTTCAATCAAAAGCATTGTTCAAATCAATTTAATATATCAACTGAACATGTAAACCTATAACTTATGTACTGTTATTAATCAATGTGTTGTTATCATCAAAAACCAGTTTGATATAGAGTTTGTGTTATTAACAATCTCTTTGTGTTATCAACAATCTCAACATGTACATGTCACATGTCAATGGGTAGAATTTTCAATTTTATTTTTAATTTTTTTAATTAAAAAAATATAAATTATTGCATGTCAAAGTTTGACAATAACGTTGACTTATGACATAATCTCTAACACTTGATAGTTTTTGTTTTTTCTAAAAATATTAAATTTTTTTAAAAAGATATATAATTATAAAAATTTAAAATTTTACAAATTGACACAAATACGGAGTTAACATCACTAAAAAGACTAAGTTGAATTTTTTTGAAAGATTAGAGGACTAATTTTGAACTAAAAAATAATGAGACCAAAATGAACCAAAAAAACACATTAAAAAACCAAATAACTAATTAAAATTATAATTAAATTTAGATTAAATATATTTTAAAAAATAAAATAAAAATATAATCATTTTATTTAAAAATAACAATTATTTAAAGGATAAAGTTAATGAAAAAAATATGTACACGAAAACATAAATCATGTTAATATCTATATGTACGTATAAATAAACTAGTGGAACCATTCATTAAACACACGTGTCAATTTTTGCTTTAATATTAGAAAAATTTATTAAATTATAAAATAAAGGGTTAAATATGTTTATAGTCCCTATATTTTAGGACGATTTTGGTTTTAGTCAATTTTCAAATTATGGTACAATTTAGTCTTTCAACTTTAGAAAACTCTAGTTTTAGTCTTTTTTACCAATTTTTTTAAACTTTATTTGTTGTTTCAAACATGTTTCATTATAGCATTTGGATTGTTTACATTTGCTTCAATGTTAACTAAGAAACGTGCTTGAAACAATAAATAAAATTAAAAAAAATTGGTAAAAAAGACTAAAAGCAGAATGTTCTAAAGTTGAATGACTAAATTGTCCTATAGTTTGAAAATGGACTAAAACCAAAATCGTCCCAAAGTATAGGGACCAAAAACATATTTAACCCTAAAATAAATATTAATAATCCATAAAATAATTATGGAAATAAAAAATATTAATAAATCATAAATTAATTTTTATAAAAAAATAATTATAAAAATAAATTAGTTTTATAATTTTTTAACTATAAAATAACTATTTGAATTCAAAAGAATACTTTTAAAAAATAAAATGGAAAAATAATTTTTTATCTGAATTTAGAAAAATAATTATTAAAAAGATAAAAGTGAAAACAAAATATGTACGATAATCTCCTTTATTAATAATAAAATAGTATAAATTATAGATTCTTAATAGTTATATATAAGAGAGAATATATATTTTTCATAACTATTTCGAATCCAATTCTTTATCAGCAATATAAACATACATCTTTTAATTTGCAGATATTTTTTTAGAATCATATTTTTTAAAATTGTGTTATTATATTTAATCTATAAAAGCAGGGGATAGAGAGGGCGAGAGGGCGTGTTTGTATTAGTTGGAACTTGGAAAGAAAAATAATCCCTTGTGAACCTACACTGTTGGCGTGCACCTCCAAGCAGGAGATCCGAGCACACACCGAAACGCGCAACCAAACCGTTAGTTTCAGAGCCGAACAAACGGAACCACCAACAAGCCAAACACAAACCTACACTTCTTCTTCTGCTAACCCAAGAAAGAGAAAGAAACAGAGAAAGAGGAAGCGAAAGAGTTCACCATAACGCAGAAAACTCCACTTTTGATCACACTCAGAGATGGACACTGATTCAGTGGGAAGCGAAGAGTACTCTCTGCTGAAGGATTTAAGACTCGAAATTGAAGCAAAGGACGGAACTTTCTCTCTCTGCTTTTGGCTTTATTTCACGACTTCCTCTGCATTCCCCTCTACCATTATTCAGCAGGTCTTACACATTCTAGCTTTTCCCTTCTTTCTGAGTTTTCTGTGTTAGTGGGGTATTAAGGTTTTTCTCAATCTTCTTTGATCAATCTTTTTCCACGATAGTGCTGTTTGGAATTTGTAATCGTAATATCGTGGGCCTGGACATTCTGTTTTCCTTATTCTGTATAATTGGGATAGTCTCGTTCGAGAAAGTTGTGAGTTCTCTATGTTTTCACTGCACATTAAATTTGTTTTGTTTTGATACCTGATGGACTGCTTGAACGTGTGTTTCTCATGGTTCAAGTTAGTGGTTTAGGCTTTAAGGGGTTTTCATTTGTGCTCTTTAGTCTGAAATCTGCTTTCAATCAGTAAATTTATTACTTCCTGTTTTGCTAAACCTCTTTGCGTTAACTCAAAGTTGGAGTTTTTATATGATTAACTCAGTTTTTGCAGAATGTTTTTGTTGATTTACTTCTTACTCAAATCCTAATTAGTAAATTAGAGATGTAGAATTTAGACTGTACCTATTCGATTATATATAGCTAAATATGTGATGCTCACATTATATTAGTAATGCCGGCTTGCTATAGAGTTGGGGAAACTGATTTCGATAGAATTTATTCTGAACGGTTTGTTGAATGAAATTAGAACGGATCTCATTTTAGTCATAAATTTACATAAGACCATGTGTCTCTTTAGAAAGTGTGAGAATTTGTTTTCCATAGCGAAAATGAATAGGGCCGGGAATGGTAAAACATCTCCCATCCTCCATTTGACGCTATGCCATCTCTCAAGTGCAAGGTTAAATGCTTTGATATTTGATCATACAACTTTAACTGTTTAGCATTCAGGTTTGCGTAGTGATATTAGCGATAGTTGTTTTTGTTTAATATTTTGTCTGCTGTCTTGATGCTTAAGGTTGAAAATTTTCCATGCGAATTACTATGGGCAGTAATTTTTTGTCATTTTCTTACCTTTTGGGGAATAAAACTTAAGTTTTTTTAATCATTGAATGGACAGAAATATAAATCAATTTGCTTTGCAGGTTTACTCTGATATCTCTGAAAGTGCTCCTTTTCTTGTTATTGATGATAACAAGAGAATCCATTTGTTACCAGTTCTGCTCTTACACGAAGAAGCTCCTGATACCGGCAATATAAATTCCTGGGCAGAAGTTCCACATGCAACTGCTGATTTTAAGTTTCCTTTGGAAAAATGGGTTCATGTTGGATGTCAGGTATCTTATATAATTATTTGAGAATTACCTTTCGTGAACTACTTTAATGTTTCTTTGTTGATTGTTTTCACTTGACTGAGATGCCATCCTACTACGCTCCTAAAATTGACTTATTTTACCATAAGGCACTTACTCTAATATGTGTATTCTTCAATCATCGATTTTTTATTTTTGCTTGCTGTAATATATAAACTGTGGTAAAAATAATAGAATGAAACAGAAAAGCAAATTCCTTCTCGTAAGATTTTGCCTTCCATGAAAGAACTTGTGACAAACAATGGAGCACTTTTCTTGCTGCTACTAGTAGAGCCCTGTCCTGTCCTTTCCTTTATACTTTTTAACTTTGTCTAATTGGAATATCAGATGGTTACCTTCTTGTGCAGGTTTGTCCGGATTATATCCAGCTTCAGATTAATGGAGAACTTAAAGGAAAAATGTCTTTGTGTTCCTCATTAAACGAAAAATCTGGTTCAAGTGATTTGAAGAAACTGACATTGGCAAATGTTGGTGGAGATGAAAATAGTGTACAGGGTTATGTGCACAATTTTGAAATATATCCTACTATTTTTTCTGTTAAGGATTACCATTTAAAGGTGATTCCATGCTCATATTTTTTAAAGTACATGGTCGATTCACATTTCTTTGTGCATCTTTGTTTATAAGAATCAGCAAAAACCTTATTAGATCCTTTGAAGACATTTGACAACTCTGTATCACTTAATGCCAGGACCCTCCTCTGAAGTTATCAATTGATGAATCATCAGTCTCTGAGATTGAAGAAGAAAGTGATGGTGTTTGGGCTGTTGTTGGTGGCAAGGTAAGAAAGATATTTTATAAATGATACCCTGTTAATCTTATTTTATACATTCATCTTTATCGTCATAAATCATAAAGAGATCCTGGCCAAGCCCTGCATTTTCTGTTAGAGTTTAATTTTGGATATATGTGATGTGATACAATTTATGTGTAACATTTTAAATGTTCTTGTAAACCAATCATGTATATGCAAGTTTGCAAGTTTTAAGAGTTAAGTCAAACTTTTCTTGTTACCATGAAAATATATATGAACAAATAAAATAGATGATGGAGAGGTGAAACAACTGCTATGTTTCTAGTGTTTGCATACGTATTATTTATACTTCTGAAAATGTGTCTATTAATTCTCACTCTTTTCTTTCCAATGCTCATACTTTTGAGAAATGCACAAATTAGATCCAGTGTTAAAGTTTCCTTTAAGTTAAAAATTTAATTTCAAATTCATTTGCATAATTTGGCACAGGCATCTTGTCGTAGGAACTTCTCTTTGGATGTTGTTCTATCAGATGCTTTTGGACAGCCTGTAGATAAGGAGAATGAGGTTTATAATCTTGGTTTTTATTCTGGGCATGTTAATGGTCCCTGGAAAAAGGAGCTTGCATTTGTAATTTCCCATTATCATTGTTGATTGTAAGCAGGTTTTTGCTTCACTTTTGTATGCCGACACTAGAGTTCCAGTGGAGAATACAACTGATGATGAAGCACCCCTCTTAGCTAGTTATGATGGAATTGAATTTTCTTCTCGTGAAAGACCAAGTAAGCTTTTGCTGGGTCGTGCTTCTTTTAAGCTCAAAATATCTCAGGTAAAGATGCCAACAATGAATGTTTGCTTATTTCCTAACAAATAGCTAAAGCTTTGGCCAACCATGATGTCCTAACTAGGCATTTATAGGCAGCATTAATCATTCCTCCTATGTAATAGTGAAAAGATGAGGAGAAATCTCCCTTGTGTGTCTTTGCATACACATAGGGTAATGTATTTATAATAATAAGAATGTGGACTAAGCCCAAATACAAATGAATATGTAAAAATAACATAATAAGCATAGGGACTATGTTTCCTTAATTAAAATAAACACACAACTTAATATCTAACACTCCCCCTCAAGCTGGAGCATTTAAATCATATGTTCCAAGCTTGTTACAAAGATAGTCAATTCTAGGTCATCACAAGGACTTAGTGAATATGTTGCTAACTGGTTGCTTGAGTTAACGAACTCAATCTTGATATCTCCGGATATGATTTTTTCTCTAATAAAATGAAAATCAACTTCAATGTGCTTGGTTCTCTGATGGAAAATAAGGTTAGAGCTAATAAGAAGAGCAACTTGATTATCACATATAAATGTCATGTGAGTGACATCTCCAAATTTCAATTCACTAATTATTTAAGCTACACAAGCTCACAAGTAGCTAATGTCATAGCTCTATATTCTGCTTCTGTACTGGACCTAGCCACAACACTTTGCTTCTTACTTTTCCAAGATATCAGGTTGCCACCAATAGAGACATAATATCTAGAAGTAGACCTCCTATCAGTAGGGGAACCAGCCCAATCAACATCTGAATAGCAAACGATTTTTGTATCGTTGTTACGACCATATAGCAAACCTTTTCCAGGTGATCCTTTAATATACTTTAGTATGCGAACAACTGCATCCCAATGGTCTTCACATAGGGAGTTAAGGAATTGACTTACCACGCTAACTGCGAAGGAAATGTCAGGATGCGTAACAATAAGATAGTTTAATTTACCAACTAGTCTTTTGTATCATTCAGGATCTGAGAAAGGCTCCCCTTGATTTGGTAGGAGTTTGGTATTAGGATTCATAGGTGTCTCAACAGATTTAGAGTTCATTAACCCTGTTTCCTCCAAGATGTCTAATGCATACTTCCTCTTAGATATGACAATACCAGTATTGGATTGTGCTACTTCAATATCCAAAAAGTACCGGAGTTTGCCAAGATATTTGATTTGAAAATGGTGACAAAGGTGCTGTTTCATCTGAGAGATGCCAAGATAGTCGCTTCTTGTGAGAACAATGTCATCGACATACATTATTAAGTAGATACATCCAACACTTGAGTGGCGATAGAACACTGAATGATCCGCTTCACTGCGAGACATACCAAATTGTTGAACAACATAGCTGAATTTACCAAACCAGGCCCGAGGAGACTGTTTTAAGCCATATAAGGATTTGTGAAGACGACATACCAACCCAGATGACTCCCTCTGAGCAACAAAGCCGGGCGGTTGCTCCATATAAATTTCTTCATGCAAATCACCATTAAGGAAAACATTTTTGACATCAAGTTGGTAAAGAGGCCATTGTTGAAGAGCCGCCATGACAATGAAAAGGCGAATAGAGGTCATTTTTGCCACTGGAGAAAAAGTATCACAATAATCTAAACCAAAAATCTTTGTCATCCAGCATGGCTTGACACCAACCAGGATGAGTTAAGGCATCACCCACAGACTTGGGAATTGACACAGAAGAAATGGATGAGAGACATGTGTAAAAAAGATGGAGATAATCTGTGATAACTAAGAACAATATAATGGGGGGATGGGTTACGAGTAGAGCGTATACCTTTACGGAGAGCAATAGGCAGGTCAGACTCATTTGCTGGAGCCGGAGGAGACACAGGAGGCGGCACAGGAGGTGAGTCATGAGGGAGACGATTGCGGTAACTATAAACCTGAAGGGGTGCAGTTGAAGGACAATCCTGTGGAGAATGAGAGTCTAAAGGATCACAGACAATAGGAATATCAATAGTAGTAGGTGGAGGTACAGAACTAGAAGATAGATGTGAAAAATAAAACGAAGATTCATCAAAAGTGACCTCAGCGGAAATAAAATGACGATATAGGAAAGGGAAAAAACACTTATAGCCCTTTTGTGACCGTGGAAATCCTAAGAAGACACATTTGTGAGATCTAGGAGATAACTTATCAAGACCAGGACTAAAATCATGAACAAAACATGTAGACCCAAAAACTCTAAGAGGTAATGGATGTAAAGGGTCTCGAGGAAATAAGACAGAACGAGGAATTTTGTTATCTAGGATAGAAGACGACATGCGGTTTATGAGATAACATGCAATGAGAACTGCATCACCCCAAAAACGCAAGGGTACTTGGCCATGGATTAGAAGTGTACGAGTTGTTTCAATAAGGTGTCTATTCTTGCGCTCAGCCACCCCATTTTGTTGAGGAGTATAAGCACATGAGGTCTGGTGAAGAATGCCATGAGAAGCCATAAAATGTTTAAACATGTGAGAAGCCAAACTGTGTTTTTATTTCATTGAAAAATGATTGGAAAATAGAAAACAACTCAGAATGATTCTTCATTGAAAACAACCAAGTACATCTGGAATAGTCATCAATAAAGGTAACAAAATACTGAAATCTTAAAGTGAACTTAACACGACTAGGTCCCCAAATATCAGAATGAACTAATGAAAAAGGGGACGACGTTCCCAAGAAACCTAACAGGTTGGTACTTAATGTATTATAACCACATCTCAATAGACTCATTGCCTGGGTCTTCTTTTGTCAATAATTTATGGTTTTCTCTTTAGTGATATTGTTTTCCTTGAAAATTTAGGAAGTAATTATACTATGATGACATAAAAGTATTATAATTACCCATATTGCCGTTGCTCTTTGGTCTCTCTGGAATTTGTACACCGTGTGATGCTCTACTTAGAACCAAAGACCATAATATGTTAATTTTATTGACATGGGGTTGTCCTTGTATTTATCAGCAATTTTAGTATCGTAGCATATAAGCATGTTTCATTTCAAATTCATAGTGCAGTATGCTTGAATTAACTCTGCTCTCAGTCTGATATTTATGCTCTTGAAATTTCAATCCAATATTACTTGGCACCGTGTAACTATTCTTCCATCTGCCAGCTTTCATCCAAGTGTGATAACAGGTTCTTCCTCATCAGATTCTGTGTTCCACATTTAGGAAATTATCCTTTTCTTGAGACATACTCCCATCCAATTCGATGCATCTCCAGAAGCCGTAACACAAGATTGTCCACTCTGGTGTGGAAAAGGTCAACTGCCCTTAATTGCTCTAGTGTATCTCAATCTTCAGCTTTGGATGATGGGTCCTTGGAACTTCAGCATTCAGGGCATGAAGCACAAGCCAATCCACTAGTGAAGCGGTTTAGACTTGGTCAAGACAAGACATCTGTATCAGTGAAGACTGACCCCACCTTAGAGCAACCTGATGAAGAGTGTAACTCTCAAGTCCAGGCAGCTAACCAGGTGATTACGTGATTTATTTTTCAATCTTGTTTTCTGTATACATGGATGGTCTACCTAGTTGGTTTACTACAGACAGCAGAGGCTGATGTGATCATCATTGACAAAATTAGTTTCAGTGTACCTGTTTGGACTTCTTAGATTCGTTATTTTAATTTTGTCCATTATCCCACCTCATGCAAATACCATAGTATTTGAAAGCACAGACCAATTCAAACCTGCTAAGATTTAATTAAGAGAATCCAAGAGTCAGCCTATCTGATATTGTCAGCTATATGATCTACTACAGATTCTTACTATACTGCTCTAACCTAGACTTAAGTGTAGACAAGGCCAATTTGTCAACCTTTGCTTGCAGATGCTTTCTTAAATTATTTTTAGATATTCTTAAATAGGTCCTCTTTGCTCTTATTTTCTCTTAACTGACACCGCAAACTTATCGTCACTAGGTTGAAAATGAATTTCAAAGAAGCTTTGATGGAAGGCCCGCAAACTTCAATGAAGCATATGATTCTCCATCTGATTCAGAGAGTATAGGGGAGGGAAATTCACCTTTAAATACTGCGAGTAAAACATATCCAATATCTGATATGACCATTTTTAAATACTGCCTTGCGAGCTTAGCTGAGAAATCTCTCATACTCAAGGAAATTGCAACCTCTGCTCCTGACAAAGAAATTTTAGAATTCGCTAATCATGTGTCAGAGTATTCAGGATGTTCACATCATGGGTGAGTGATTTTTGTAGATGCAATTATATAACTTCGCTTGTACCCCCATTAAGGATGGTGAATGGGTGTAATTGCATGTAAATAGAAAAATTGTACCAATAATTTAAGATATTTATGGATAATTATTTTTCAAATTTTATATCTTTATGAATTCTTAGCTTAAGCTGTTTAGTCCTTGTCAGCTTCAAACGTCAATACTCGCTTGTGGTATTCATAATTTCATATTTACTACTGATACTGCATATGATGTCAACAAACAACTATTTTAATGCTTAAGCTGTTAGCTGAAGGTTCATGAATGACTTTATTATGAGTGGAGGTAACTCTATGCATGAGTTAAATTTTGAGACTGAATTAGACTTAAACCAACAATCTAAGACAACCTACCATACAACCCCTGGAAAAAGCCCTTTCGGCTTTAGGCGTAGACAATGCAGACCCACTTTTGCCATGTGCTTAAATATAACTCCTATATGGATGAGTTGGAGAGAGCAGCAAGGATCAAACTCGTCTTGAAAGTTAATTTGAGTCTGTTATACACCATTTCATTGATCAACTATCCTAAGAGATTAACCAGGCAAAGGCTCATGAATGGCTTTGTTACATTCTCAAACAATAGTTATAACATCTATAGAAACGTGACATATGGAACTATTGCTTGCTTTCATTTGATTAAAAGATTTGGCACAATAAAATTTAAATGCAAGTTCAATGTTCTTGCAAATACATTTTATTCTTGTGCCCAGATTGTATCCTAATTATTCGATTCTCAAATGTGTTTACTTTCTTAAAAGTTTTCTTAAATATAATTTATTTCTATATCAGAACGCTTTCTCCTTTTTAACTACGGGCTCTGTTACCATATCAGAAACCAAATATTAATTGCCAAGAGATTGATAAACCATGGAAGAAATCTCTGGAAGGTGATGCATCTAAACAATCACCACATTCCTTGGGAGAATGTTGTGTATGAGATTCAAGAGCATTTCGTGAATATTGCTTGTTGCAGTTCAAGGTCTCTCTCACCTCAGGTTTATATCTTTTACTTCTTGAAGGAAAGTTACTGTTGTGTTTTATAAAAGCTACTAAATGTCTAAATATTTATTAATTGGTTTCATGTTGTTGGTAATTTATAAGAAAGCAGAATTCCTTTAATAGGGAACAAAAATGAACAGATACAAAAAATATTGAAGAAGAACAATGAAAACTTGCTTTTGTTGAAATATAATGTATTTTCTAGTAGGCTTTTTAGAGTGGGCTTTTTAGGAGCCTTTTGTTTTTCCTTTTTATTATGATCTACTATCCCTTAACAACAATGCTTACTGTTTGTGTCTGAAAGATTTTATAGGCTTTGCTGATAGTGTTATAGCCTATATAAAATGCCTGGTGATGTTCTTTAATCAAGCTTGTCACGGTTACTCTGTGGAACATGAGTGAAACACAAACATCCAAATATTTTGAGAAAATGTAGAGATGGTTTATAGCCATACCAAGCCTCATATGGTGTTTGATCCTTCACCGCTTTTGTAAAGAGTTTGTTTTGCAAGAAAATAGTTGTATGAGCTGCTTCTGCCCAGAACATTTTGTGTAGATTTTTTTCATGCAACATGCATCTAGTCATCTCTAAGATGTATTTGTTTCTTCTTTCACTTACTCCATTTTGTTGTGGAGTATAGGGTGTGGTGAACTGATGCTCAATGCGAGCTTCCTCAAAAACTATTAAAGTTTTCTGATGTGTATTCCTTGCCATTATTAGATATCAGAACCTGAATTTACTTGCCACTTTGATTTTGTACTAATTTTTTGAATTCAAAAAAGCTCCAGCTACTTTTTACTTAAATTTTAAGAAAATCCAACACATTCTTGTGAAGTCATCAATACATAATATCAATTACCTGCTAATGAAGGAGTTCTTTGAGATCCAGATATATCTGTGTGGACTAACTGCAGTTTACAAGTGGCTCCTCTTGCTGACTTTGGAAATGGCTTCCTATTTTTCTTTTCAAATAAACAAGTCTTGCATGTTGGTATTTGATCATCAGGTTCTGGAAGATCAACTGCCATTCTCTTAGACTAAATTTTCAGCAGCCCTTGGCGATGATAATGCCTAAGCCTCTTGTGCCAAACTTCTGTAATGTTCTTGACAGGAAAGACAACTTGTTCTTCCTCCAATGGATTTAGGGCAAAACTTTTCCCTTTTCTTTTGATTTTGAAAATTTCTTGACTAGCTGCATCTCTAATGAAACAAAAATTGTCTTCAAAAGCAACTTTGAAGCCTCTTTCAATCAATTGGCCAACACTCAACAGGTTTTGTTGAATTTTTGGTACAAAAAGGACATCAAAAATGAACTTTGTACCTAAGCAACTTGTTATTGCAATAGTTCCCTTTCCTTTGACTGAAATATAATCACCATTGCCTATTTTGACTTTGGTGATGTTGGTTGGCTTTAAATCTTTGAAAAGCTCCTTGTCATTGGTCATATGGTTTGTGCAACCACTATCAATCATCATCCAACTTTCATTTTCTTCACTGCTTGCAAAACGGGTGGCCACAAATAGTTGATCTCCTTCCTCCTCGTGATCAACAACTTTAGCTTCTTCCTCTTGCGGTTAATTTTTGCTCATGCATATGACTACTTCATGTCCCATTTGATTGCACTTTATGCATTAAGCATATGGTCTTTTCCAACATCTGAATGGAGGGTGATCCATTTTGCCACAGTTTTGACAAGGAGGGTAATTTTTCTTTTCACCCTTTCCTTTGTTGTAATTATTTGCACTGCTTTGACGGCTGGCTGGATGATTCTTGTAATTTTTCTTGTTGGCTCTTGGCTATAAGAGCACCTTCAGTAGCATAATCTTCCCTCATCAATTCCGTTGCTCTTCGGCCTAGAAGGCATGTATCACTTCAACAAGAGTGATTTTAGAAATATTGTGTTCTCCAAAGAAACAATAGATGCTTTGTACCTTTCTGGCACCGTCATCAAAATTTTCTCAACAATTTTGGAATCTGCAAAATTACTTCCCAATAATTTTATCTTATTGGCAATACCCAACAATTTGTGTGAATACTCCTTGATTGTGTTAGACTCTTTCATCTTCTAAAGTTCAAATTCTGTCATTAAGTTAAGCACTTGCATGCTTCAAAGTTTTCCATCTCCAGTATATTCTGTCTTTAGATAATCTCAAATTGCTTTTGCTGATTTGAGAGTTATGATCCTAGTAAACATGTTTGTAGAGATGCCAACATAAAGACATGTCTTTGCTTTTGCTTTTCGGGTTTTCTTCTCCATATGATTTTCGATCTGGGCCATGGTGGGATTGTCACGCAGCGGAAGGATTTCATAATCTTCTTCTATAGCTTCCCAAAGATCTAAAGCTTCTAGATAAGCCTCCATTTTAACCGCCCAAAGATCATAATGTTCCCCATTGAAAAAGTTGAAAATAAAACTTATTATTATTCTTAATGATGAAAAATACATTCTCAAACCTTCTATTTGTAATAATCTAATTCTCCTAAAAAGCAAAATAGGAAAACTAGGAAACCTAGGAAAAAATAAAATAAAATAAAAGATTATGTATCTATTTCCTTTGATTAGGAAGATTCTAAAGATATTATCTCAAATTACAACACTTCCCTTCAAGTTGGTAAATGAATATCAATCATTTCCAACTTGCCTACAAGATCTTGAAATCTACCCAGAGGAAGCCCTTTTGTGAAAGTATCTGCTATTTGAAGTTCTGTAGGAACATGAGTTGTAATCACAAAGCCTCTGTTAAGATAATCTTTGATGAAATGTCTGTCAATTTCAATGTGTATGGTTCTGTCATGCTGTACTGGATTATGGGATATGCTCATAGCAGACTTATTGTCACAGTGTAGTTGCACCGGGTGCTCCACTTTGACTTTAAGATCATCCAAAATGATTTTCATCCAGAGTCCTTCACACATTCCTTGAGCAAGGGCTCAAAATTCAGCTTCTACACTAGAACGGGATACACTATCTTGCTTTTTGCTTCCTCATGTTACCAGACTATCTCCAAGAAATACACAATACCCAGAAGTAGACTTTTTGTCATTAATAGAATCAGTATATATCTTCATAGTCAATGTCTCTTCCCTTTTGAATAATAGCCCCTTTCTTGGACTTGACTTCAAGAATTGGAGAATTTTGTCAACTGTGTGCATCTGTCTCTCTCTTGGATCATGCATAAATTGGCTCACTACACTAACTGCATAAGCAATGTCTGGTCTTGTGTGTGATAGATAAATCAATTTTCTCACCAATCTTTGATGTTGGGCCTTCTCTAGGTCTTTCATTTCAAATTGAGCTGCCAATTTTTCTTTTAATGCCAATTTTTCTGTTTTTTCATCTCCTGCAATAATCATATCATCCACATAGACAAGCAATAGAGTGAGTTTACCTGTAGAAGAGTGCTTTATGAATAGAGTATGATCTCCTTGGCTTTGTCTGTATCCCAAGCAAACCATGCTCTAGGGGATTGCTTAAGACCATACAATGCTTTCTCCAGGAGACATACCTTATTTCTTTCATTTTTCACTTCAAAACCTGGGGGAATCTCCATGTACACTTCCTCATCTATATCTCCATGAAGAAAGACATTCTTCACATCCAACTGGTGTAAGTCCCATCCAAAATGAGCAGCCAAAGCGAGAATAACTCGAACTGTATTCATCTTTGCCACTAGGGCAAATGTCTCCTCATAATCAATCCCATATGTTTGGGTATATCTTTTTGCCACCAATCTAGCTTTATATCTTTCTATTGTCCCATCTACCTTATGTTTCACCATTAATATCCTGTGAATATCCATCTATACCCTATGCCTTATTGTCTCTTGGCTTATCAACAATATCCCAAGTTGAATTTCTTTCTAATGCATTCATCTCTTCTTTCACGACTTGATTCCAATGTTTAAGTTTCATGGCCTCCTGGATTGATGTAGGAATTTTTGTGTCATCAATGACAACAATAAAACCTTTGTGCTTATTAGAGAGATTGTTAGTGCAAACATACTAAGGAATAGGATATTTAGCACATGATCTTCTTCCCTTTCTCAATGCAATGGGTAAATCCTCAATAATACTTACCTCCTCCTCATTGATATCTTCAGGGATCCTCACCTCTAGATCAGACAATTTTTCTTGCTCTAGAGTTGAAGTGGGTTGTTCTCTTCTTTCATATTTTTTGCCAAAATTTGTCTTCCTCTTCTTCCTCACTATGAACTATGGTAGCTTTAGTGCTGAGGTCTTGGGCATCCTACTAAAACAAACATGGTAATGACAAGAAGGAGAGTTCATCCACTTCAAGTGCTTTCTCCCTCTGGAGGTGACATCCATGGTGTTAAAGACGCGACAACTTTGAGGATTATAACATTTGTACCCTTTTTTATTAGAAGGATAACCAATAAAGACACATTTAAGAGCTTTGGGATCTAATTTACCACGGTTAGGAGGATGAGAGTGAACAAAAACAACACATCCAAATACTCGACTAGGTAGACTTGTTATTAGGGAAGAAGAAGGAACAAAAGACAATAGAGACTCAATAGGACTAATGGCATTTAAGATACGAGTGGGTAATCTATTGATGAGATATGTGGTAGTTAACACAACTTCTGTTAGGTTCCTTTACTCAGGGAACCAAAACAAATCACTCTCTTCTCACAGAACTCTCAACACAGGAATATGACCGTATATGTATGTATTTTATTAACACTGTAATGTATGAAAGAAGAAAATACAGGTGAGTATCCCCACCTAAGGAAGCCTTCCTTCCTCCACTGGAACAACGATCCAGTCTCTACCCAAAAAGACAAAATATCTGATACCCCTCTCTCCACCTATTCTCTTATTATTTATACCCTCTCTCTACCAATAATTATCATACTACACTCCTTACACGTGTCTCACACGTGTCTAACGTACTCTCTCTTATTCCTAACATGACTCTGTCAGAATATGTGAATTTATTAGGCACTAAATATTACAATTAATATGGCAATTATGTGTAATCCCTAAAATTAAGGGATTAGGATTAGTAATTATTGGGCAGATTTCTTTTCATTAAGTTTAGGTATTATTGGGTAGATATCTCCTGATTTAGAGACTTTATTTCAGGAGATATTTTACTTTAATTAGATCATGGTTTATTTCTTTTTAAACACCTATGTATTGTTTCAAAAGAATGAACGTGAGAATAATTATTTCCAGCATCCTATTTCTGTTTTCAACAGACTCCACCCCTCAAAATCAACCTTGTCCTCAAGGTTGAAGTCAGGGTGCTGGTGCCCTCCAAATTCTAGTTTGGAGGCTTGGGTGGTGGCAAATCCTCCTCCAATGTCTTCCATTCTTCTTTGATTCTATTAACTTCCCACATTTTTTTTTTTCAAAACTATAAGCCTAGAGAAGATGATCTTTGATGTCTTTCAATGCTTCCAGCAGCTCTCTCCCCTCTGCAGGTCCCTCTTTATTGGGAGTTAAGTCACTCTCTTCTGTCTCCCCCTCCACCAATTCCGCTTGGCTCAAGCTCCAACCAAGAGTCGTGGTTTCAATCTCCTGTAGTATATAAGCTAACTCATTGGATTCAGAAATGTTTTCTATGCCTATTGATTGGCTTGTGTTCTTTAGAAGACTGAGTCAAGTCTGGCATTAGAACCTGCAAGAAGCAAAAACAACCAAGTATATTTCCACCAGCATCAATTTTCTTGTTTGTTGTTATATAACTCTCAACAAATTCTCCATTTAACCAGGATAGACCTTTGCCCATATGTAACATATCTAATCCACCTGGTTCATCTCCAGGTGGAGCATGCACAATAGTCTTGTACCATGTCAATGGCTGCATTTTTGGTGGTTCTGAAGTAGATGTCCTTATGACATTACTCAACCCATCTCCCTGACATAGCTTTAGGTGTTCTCCTTGCACTCCAATCTTGTAAGTCCAAGCATATGAAGACAAGTCTATTGTCCCATTGTTCAATCCCTTAATCTTCACACTTGTAAGCCAACTTGATATTCCTGATTCACAAAAGCATGGAGATCATGACCTGTAGACTCAATTAGAAGAACTGGTTTGCTTCCCTTTTTCAAGAACTCTTCATTTTCACCCACAAATATACTTGTGGTATACCATAAGTAGTCAGTGGTATCTTTGGTAGTATTGATGAAATCAACAAAACCATTTTTGACAAAGTCTACTGTTCTCCATATTCCTGGTTTCTCCTTCACAATGTCCCCTATCAAAGAATTTACACCTTTACTTGATTGCTGCAAACTTCTGGGAATCATTGCAACTACATTTGTCTGGGAATTAACCTTCGCTGTGTTGAAGACTACATTCTTGCAATAAGGAAGAATGCTAACTGACCATGTTGGCAAGCGATATGATGTATTCCGAAATTCTACTGTTCTATCATTTTTATCATCACAGTAGAATGAATTGCATGTATCAATCACAGGATCTGGAGCATCCCAGTGCTGGACACCAATATTCTGAGACACAACCATATTTGCAGCCCACAAGGCATATTTCTTACCATCCTCTTTATAAAAATTTTCATAGTATCCATATTCCTTTTCTATTTGTATTGTCCTAGGAAGAAGCTTTCTGTTAACCAAAAGAGTGCCCCTAATTGTACTCATGTTATGAAATAGGAAGAAGATTAGGAGAAATCTCCCTTGTGTTGAATATACACATAGGGTCCTCAATTTATAATAGAAGAAATATGAGCTAAGTCCAAAATACAAATAAGAAATATAAACAAACTAAATAAGAAATATAAACAAACGAACTAAAGATAAGAGATAAGTATAAACTAAATATAATATCTCTAACACTCCCCCTCAAGCTAGAGCATACAAATCATATGTTCCAAGCTTGTTACAGAGATAGTCAATTCTAGGTCCTCACAAAGACTTAGTGAATATGTCTGCCAACTGGTTGCTTGAGTTAATGAACTCAGTCTTGATATCTCCGGATATGATTTTTTCTCTAATAAAATGACAATCAACTTCAATGTGCTTGGTTCTCTCATGGAAGACAGGGTTAACGCTAAAATGAAGAGCAGCTTGATTATCACATATAAGTGTCATGTGAGTGATATCTCCAAATTTCAATTCATTAAGTAATTGTTTAAGCCATACAAGCTCACAAGTAGCTGATGCCATAGCTCTATATTTTGCTTCTGCACTGGACCTAGCCACAACACTTTGCTTCTTACTTTTCCAAGATATCAGGTTACCACCAATAGAGACACAATATCCAGAAATAGACCTCCTATCAGAAGGGGAACCAGCCCAATCAGCATCTGAATAACAAACGATTTTTGTATCGTTGTTAGGACCATATAACAAACCATTTCCAAGTGATCCTTTAATATACTTCAGTATGCGAACAATTGCATCCCAATGGTCTTCACATGGGGAGTTAAGGAATTGACTCACCACACTAACTGCGAAGGAAATGTCAGGACGCATAATAGTAAGATAGTTTAATTTACCAACTAATCTTCTGTAACGTTCAGGATCTGAGAAAGGCTCTCCCTGATTTGGTAGGAGCTTGATGTTAGGATCCATAGGTGTCTCAAGAGACTTACAGTTCATTAACCCTCTTTCCTCCAAGATGTCTAACGCATACTTTCTCTGAGATATGACAATACCATCATTGGATTGTGCTACTTCAATACCCAAAAAGTACCGGAGTTTGCCAAGATCTCTGGTTTGAAAATGGTGACAAAGATGTTGTTTCATCTGAGAGATGCCAAGGTAGTCGCTTCCTGTGAGAACAATGTCATTGACATACACTATTAAGTAGATACATCCAAGACTTGAGTGACGATAGAATACTGAATGATCCGCTTCACTGTGAGACATACCAAATTGTTGAACAACGCAGTTGAATTTACCGAACCAGGTTCGAGGAGACTGTTTTAGGCCATATAGGAATTAGCGAAGATGACATACCAATCCAGATGACTCCCCTGAGCAACAAAGTCGGGCGGTTGCTCCATATAAATTTCTTCGTGCAAATCACTATTAAGGAAAGCATTTTTGACATCAAGTTGGTAAAGAGGCCATTGTCGAAGAGCGGCCATGGCAATGAATAGACGAACAGAGGTCATTTTTTCCACTAGAGAAAAAGTATCACCATAATCCAAACCAAAAATATGTGTGTAGCCTTTGGCAACCAGTCGAGCCTTCAAATGATCAATTGTACCATCAGAGCCAACTTTGATAGCATACACCCACCTGCAACCAACAACAGACTTTCGAGATGGTAATTGGACAAGCTCCCAAGTTCCACTTTTCTGTAAAGCACTTAATTCATTCAGCATGGCTTGACACCAGCCAGGATGAGTTAAGGCATCACCCACAAATTTGGGAGTTGACACAGAAGAAATGGATGAGAGGCATGTGTAAAAAGATGGAGATAATCTGTGGTAACTAAGAACAGTATAATGGGAGGATGGGTTACGAGTGGAGTGTATACCTTTACGGAGTGCAATGGGCAGGTCAGACTCATTTGCTGGAGTCGGAGGAGACACAGGAGGCGGCACTGGAAGTGAGTCAGAATTGCGGCGACTATAAACCTGAAGGACGATCCTGTGGGGAATGAGAGTCTAAAGAAGGAGAAGGATTACAGAAAAAAAGGAATATCAACAGTAGCAGGTGGAGGTACAGATCGAGAAGATAAATGTGAAACGTAAAACGAAGATTCATCATCAAAAGTGACATCAGCCGAGATGAAATGACGATTGAGCGAAGGGGAAAAACACTTATAGCCCTTTTGTGACCACGGAAATCCTAAGAAGACACGTTTGTAAGATCGAGGAGATAACTTATCAAGACCAGGACTAAAATCATGAACAAAACATGTAGACCCAAAAACTCTAAGAGGTAATGGATGTAAAAGGTCTTGAGGAAATAAGATAGAATGAGGGATTTTGTTATCTAGGACAGAAGACGACATGCGGTTTATGAGATAACATGCAGTGAGAACTGCATCACCCCAAAAACGCGAGGGTACTTGACTATGGATTAGAAGTGTATGAGTTGTTTCAATAAGGTGTCTATTCTTGCGCTCAGTCACCCCATTTTGTTTAGGGGTATAGGCACATGAGGTTTGGTGAAGAATGCCATGAGAAGCCATAAAATGTTTAAATGGTTGAGAAAGGTATTCACGGCCATTATCACTGCGTAAAGTGCGAATAGAAACCCCAAACTGAGGTTTTATTTCATGGAAAAAAGTTTGAAAAATAGAAAACAACTCAAAACGATTCTTCATTAGAAACAACTAAGTACACCTAAAATAGTCATCAATAAAGTTAACAAAATACTGAAACCCTAAAGTTGACTTAACACGACTAGGTCTCCAAATATCATAATGAACCAATGAAAAAGGGGATGACGCTCGTTGTGAAACACTACGAGGAAAGGAACTACGAGTATGTTTACCTAACTCACAAGACTCACACAGCAAACTTGATAATTTTGACAAACTAGGAACAAGTTGCTGCAGTTTGGCAAGACTGGGATGACCTAATTGAGCGTGAAGAAGGGATGGTGACTCCATGATTACGACGCCAGCATATGGAGAAGGGCGGAGATGATATAGGCCATGAGACTCACATCCTGTGCCAATCATGTGTTTCAAACTCTGGTCCTGCAACCAAACAGAGTCTTTGGTAAATTTAATAACACAATCAAGGGAATGAGTTAGATGACTTACAGACAATAAGTTAAAAGGAGACCTAGGGACATAAAGTACATGATCAATGGATATGGACGGAAAAATATGAACAGTTGCAATACCACGAGACGAGACTCTAGACCCATCAGCCATTGTTATCGAGGGTAAATTATCAAGATATGACAAGGAAGAAAACACGGACTTGTTACTAGTGATATGATTGGTGGCGCCTGAGTCAAGGACCCAAGATCCGAGAGAGTGAGTCAGACCAACAAAAGGAGTACCTGTGAGTGTAACAAAAGCAGATGTAGTGGAACTAGAGTGTTGACAGTCCTCATACCATCTGAGAAATTCTTGAAAGAGTGCAGAGTTGTGTATGCTATTTAATGAAGTAGGATGGTCTGACTGGCGAGACAAACTCCTATAATCACGTTGGATAGCCATGGAGAGGGAAAAACCCTAAAAATTCAACGTGCTCTGATTGACGCAACGACCACAGATCCAAAAAGAGGGCGAGGAGGCGATTCGGATGGAGTGGTCGGCGGCTCTTGTGACGGTGACGGCAGTGGCGGCGGCTGCGGAGGCTGTGGAGGCTGCGACTGTGGAAGAGGCCGGATCAGAACCTAAGCTCTAGATACCATATGAAATAGGAAGAAGATTAGGAGAAATCTCCCTTGTGTTGAATATACACATAGGGTCCTTTATTTATAATAAAAGAAATATGGGCTAAGCCCAAAATACAAATAAGAAATATAAACAAACTAAATAAGAAATATAAACAAACGAACTAAAGATAAGAGATAAATATAAACTAAATATAATATCTCTAACACATGTGAAAGAGACGGTACCGAAGCAGCAAAGGCGGTTGATGTGTGCTCAGCTTCAGCTCCGTTTCTCCCATTTCCTTACCCATATTCTCTAGATCCAAGAGATTGTTAATTTTCTCATCTTCTTCATCCTCCTGCCCTCCGCCGGCATTGACAGATCCCTCCTGTCGCACCTCTGTCATCCTCTCACCCACGCCCGATGCTTGTGCCACCAAATTTTCAAACTCTTGCGTGTATTCGTCGATGCTCCCCTTCTGCTGCACCGCCGCCAACTTCTCAAGAACGGTGCCTTGATTCAGTCTGCCGAACCTCTGCGTCAGCGCTTCCGTAAACATCTTCCAATTTGGATGTCTGGTCTTCTTCTGCCAGAAGCGGATCCAATAGTAGCTCGCTCCTTTCTCCATACAGGTATATACCAACTTCATCTTCTTCCCCTCTGTCACGTTCTGTAGATGAAAAAATTTCTCTGCCTTTGCGATCCAGCCCATGGGGTCCACTCCTTCGAACGTTGGTAGTTCAACGCGCTTCATCCCGCTACGTTGCACGTCTCCTCTGTTGTTAGGGGCTGGAAAATATATGATAGGGGCTGGAAGTGTAGGAGAGGAAGAGGTATAGGAGAGAAGGAGAAGAGAACCGAACGGTAGAAGTGAGGACCGAACGGTAGAAGCGAGGACCGAACGGTAGAAGCGGGAAACTAATTAAAGTAACAAAAGAGATATTCAGAGAAGATATTCAGCAAAGGATAATTAGAGTAACAAGATCATATCTTAATATATTATTCGGTAGATCTTAATATATTATTCAGTATAAGTTAAATATAGTAAATAAGGCTACATATATTCGTATCAGATACTTATAGGTAGATCTTAATATATTATTCAGTATAAGTTAAATATAGTAAATAAGACTAAATATATTTGTATTAGATACTTATAGTAAATAGGATTATTTTCTAATATTCAGTACATCTTTGGGAGGGAATTAATTAGTATAAATAAAGGGGAAGCCTAGGGTTAAAGGTATGCTTTTGATTTGTGAGTTTTGTAAAGGAGGTTATGCTCCAAGATAATTGACGGAGGTTATGCTCCTTATTATTGGATGACTGAAGGAGGTTATGTTCCCAGTTATTATTTACTTGTGTTTACCCAGATATTACCATCAATAAAAGAAGTTCATTTGTTCAATTTCATCCTTTCATTATTCTTTTGCTTGTTTTGAGTGTGAGAGGGTGATTTCGTTACGTCTCCTACTAGGATACGTAACATCTGTCCTCTTCCGCTTCGTCCTTCGACTTCTCTGGGTGGTCGCCGTTTGCGTTCAGCATTGACGGAATCGCGACTTCTTTTGGAGCTCCGACTCTGATTCCTTCTTCTCCCACGGTCGCGATTAATGTTTCGTCTTCAACGGTCGCCATTCGCGTTTCGAGCCATTCCCCTCATCTCCGCTCGAATTTCCTCCAACATCGCTTCCATGGAATCGAATCTGCCCTTGAGTACACTCATCCTATTATCCATCTTGTCTCTCCTTCGATTTGGATCCGGCAGGTCAGACCAAAGCTGTTAGGTTCCTTTACTCGGGGAACCAAAACAGATCACTCTCTTCTCACAGAACTCTCAACACAACAATATGATCGTATATGTATGTATTTTATTAACACTGTAATGTATGAAAGAAGAAAATACAGGTGAGTATCCCCACCAAAGGAAGCCTTCCTTCCTCCACTGGAACAACGATCCAGTCTCTACCCAAAAAGACACATTATCTAATACCCCTCTCTCCACCTATTCTGTTATTATTTATACCCTTTCTCTACCAATAATTATCATACTACTCTCCTTACACGTGTCTCACACGTGTCTAACTTACTCTCTTTTATTCCTAATAGCTTCTCTCCAATAATTTTTTGGAACAGACATTTGTAAAAGAGCTCTAATTACCTTAAGAAGATGATGATTCTTTCTTTCAGCAACCCCATTTTGTTGAGGGGTGTTAACACAGATTAGTTCGTGAACAATACCATTATGAGACAAAAAATTGAGAAATTCATGATTCACATATTCAGTACCATCATCAGACCTAATTCTTTTGATATTTTTTCCAAATTGAGTTTGGACAAGACGGAAAAAATTAACAAAAATTTGAAAAACTTTAGATTTATTTTTCATAAGGTATATCCACGTGACACGAGTATAATTGTCAATAAAGGTAACAAACCATTTGGCTCCAGAAATAGAATCTATGACAGGACCCCAAACATAAGAGTGAATTAAATCAAATGTAGAAATACTCTTTTTATTACTAATAGGATAAGATGCACAATGGTGTTTTGACAATTGACAAATATCACAATTAAAAGACTCAACAGACTCCTGGCTAAACAAATGGGGAAACAAGGACTTGATAAGACTAAATGACGGATGACCAAGCTTTTGATGATGTAACCATATTTGAGATTTTGCCCACGTCTCAGATGTAGTTTGTTGACTCATGATTTGTGTTTCTTTGGTCATCAAACTCTAAAAAATACAACCCACTTTGCTCCTTAGCAATTAAAGTCGACTTCCTCGTTGCAAGGTCCTGAAAAACACAATAAGTTGGAAAAATATTACTGAACAATTTAAATCCTGAGTTTTTGCACAAAGATAAGACTATTAGCTAATTGGGGAACACGTAAAACATCTTTCAATATAATAGTTGAGTTCAAAAGTATATTCCCAAAGCCGCATACAGGTATACCCTGACCATTTGCAACTGTAGTAAGTTGTTCTTTGTTACTTTTTCCATATGAGTTGAAATACCTACTAAAAGGTGTCATATGATCAATTGCACCTGAATTAAGGATCCAAATACCATGAGACACATGACCAACAATATTGAGACAAACCTTACCTTTATGGACAAAGTACATGATCTAGAGGGCTTACTCATTGATTCAGTCATTGCTTCCAAGCGCTCGAGTTTCTCCTTATAAGCTTTCATATCATGATCTGGTGGATTAGACTGGGAAGGACTAGATTGATTGGTGGCTTCCCGTTCTGAGGTAGTATGATTTACCCAACTTTGAGTAAGCCCTTTATTATTTCCCATGTGCTCAAGAACATTCTTTCTTCCATGGAGTTTGAAGCATGTTTCCTTGGTATGTCCAGATATTTTATAGTAAGAACAAGTCCCCATGAGTATCTCTTTCAAACGTTTTTCCCCCAACATTTGTTACCTTTTGGACTCCTTTTCCAATTGTCATGGCAGAGCCTGTGTTGGAGATCCCTCCATAAAGCATGACAGTTCTCCGATTTTCTTCTCCTCTTACCATAAAAAAAAACTTCTGACAGGGGTGGTAATTTTTCTCTTCCAATAATTTGTACCCGGATTGGTCGTACTCATTATTCAGGCCCTCGAGAAATTTAAAGATTTTTTCCCCTTCAATGAATTCAGGAAGAGTAGCAACATTTGGTTTACACATCTTTATTGTTTGAATCTGATCGAATTCCATCCAAAGACCATTCAAGATCTCGTGATATTCTGTTACGAAAAGAAAGCCCTGTTTTGTATTAAATATCCCAGATCTTGATGTCATAGGTAGCAACAAGATCCTTTTTTAAAGAAAAAATACTTTGTAAATCATCCCATATTTCTTTTGTAGAAGAATGAAACATATAA
>NW_014543118.1:215315-240698 GCF_000741045.1 Vigna radiata var. radiata | reverse complement strand
AACATATAACTTTTCCTTATCTCAGAAATCATGGATTGCCACATCCAAGTCATAATTAATGAATCTTCTTTGTCCTAAATTGAAAAATGAGTGTCGTTTGGTCCTTGTCTTGTTTCAGAATCCATTCTAAAGATTCTCTCAGAGAAAGGACTCTATATACCAATATACCAATTGTTGGTAATTTATAAGAAAGCATAATTCCTTTAATAGGGAACAAAAATGGACATAAACGAATGGGCAAAAAATATTGAAGGAGAACAATGAAAACTTGCTTTATTAAATCAGAAAACATTACAATTTATAAAACTCAAAAAGAATAACCACCTACTAACGTGTTCCTAGAAATAAGCCATTAAATAAAATGCATGATTCAGAGATAACAAAGCTAACGGATTCCTTAAAACTAGGGAAACAATGATAATTAAAAAAGTAAAATAAAACAGAATTAAAAGGTGGACATGTTTCAATTCTGAAGCATTTTTCTAACACATGTGAAATACTTTGTTCCTAAATCGTTTGGACATCTAGAGAGTTTTGTAATTACCATTACATTACAAATGAACATACATCGGTTTCTGGTTACCAATAGTAAAATGCGAGTCTTACGCATTCAGGCATTATGATTTATCGGCAAAATATTGCCTTGATGTGCTTAATTTCAAATGGTATAGCATGGCTTTTCTTTTAAGGACTAAGTATCCCCATTGAAGGTTATTTTATTCTTACCGTTATCAAAATATAAGCTAATAATAGTAAATAGAAACATAAAAAGTACTTTTATTAGCTGTCTGAGTTTTTGAAAGTACCAAAACCATAGAAAAATTGCATGCGAAATATCATACATTTTGCATTTACTGTAGGACCTAAATCTTCTGAGAAGGATCGCTGGATGTCAAGAGTACCTAACACAAGAGAACTTCGAGAAGTTGTGGTGTTGGTTGTACCCTGTGGCAATTACAATATCAAGGGACTGGGTAAATCCTATCTGGAAATCGACATCACCTAAGTGGATAGAAGGGTTTATAACCAAGGAGGAAGCTGAAGCTTCACTACAAGGTCCCACAGGATTTCAAGAACCTGGTACCTTTGTACTCCGATTTCCTACCTCACGAAGCTGGCCACATCCAGATGCTGGTAGCTTAGTTGTAACCTATGTTGGCAATGACTACAAACTGCACCACAGGCTACTTTCTCTGCACCAGGTTTATGGGTAAGTTTAATTTATTTCTTCTTCATAGAATAGATTGCTGTTCTTTATTTAATTATCAAATGTGATAACTTTTATAACAGCCTATGTAAATATTCACGACTACAAACACTTAACACTTGTCATAAATGCTTTCCTTTAACTGAAACATCAATCACATTTCTTGTAGTTCTTATAGCACTGGCGATAAAAGAGTTGACATGAAACCGCTTCAAGATATACTATTGGCAGAACCTGAGCTGTCTCAACTGGGAAGGTAATTACATAAAGCATTTTCTTATTGTTTCTTATACACTGAATGCTTAACAAATCTCAAACATTTACTGTATTTGTTTCATCGGCAACTGTTCAGGATAATAAGAAGTCATTAGGCAAACTATAATTGTTGCAGAATGTTCCCAACAATCGTGTTAAAGTTGCTTTCAAGGTTGGTTGTCTTTGTTAGAAAGACTCAGAAAAGTAGATGGGAGTGGTGGCCTGTGAACTATGGTAATATATTCTACAGTTTACTTGTATATTATGAAAAATTAAGGTTTTAGGCGTATTGTTGTAAACATTAGCGGCTGATCATCTTTATATAAAAAGGTATCCCCATTATTTTTATTCAAAACCAATCAAAGCATCTCTTACATTGTTGAGTTGGCTTCCATAAGTATTCCTCCCCATTGATTTCAACCCCTGCTGCCAAAATGTTGTGTCCTGCAGAGGTTACAACCGTTTGGAACAATGTTTTATATGTTACAGGGATTAACTTATAGGAACCAAAATTATTACAAAATAAATTTATAAATAAACTAATCGAAATAAAAAAAGGGATTGAATATTGAAGCTATAAATGGCATTTGAAGCTGCTAGGAGAATTAAGACAGATAGAGAACAAGGCAGCCTCTTCCTGCACCTCCATATATATATATATATATATATATATATATGTATGTATATATATATATATATATGAATATATGTATACATATATGTGTATATATATATGTATATATACCTTTTTCTTGCACCCATATAAAAAAAAGGTTTAATAGGTTCGGAGGTTCTTATATTTGGGGTTTTTTTTCAATTGGGTCCTCCAATTTTGAAAGTGATCAATTAGGTTCCTAATTTTGTCAATTTGAATCAATAAAAGTCTTTCCTTTAAATGCAGTTAACGTCGTGAAGTTTTTGAACATGTGGCACACTGACGCTGGCACCGTTTCAAGTGCATAGGTGGATTATAAAAGGGTGAAATCCCTTTTAATTTAGGATTTCACCTTCAAATACACCCTTTTAATTTAGGGATTTCACCCTTTTATAATCCACCTATGCACTTGAAACGATGTCACCTAATAGCGTCAGCGTGCCACATGTTCAAAAACTTCACGACGTTAACTCCATTTAACAGAAACGTTTTTATTGATTCAAATTGACAAAATTAGAGACCTAATTGATCACTTCAAAAATTGGAGGATCCAATTGAAAGAAACCTCCAGGGATCTCCGAATCTATTAAACCTAAAAAAAATTCTTGTTTTGCCTTTTTTGGATTGCACGCTTGGGAAGTCTTCAGATTATGCTATTTGGAAATCGTCTTCTTTCTTAGAAAAGGGCTTCCTAGTTGTACAATCAGCCGAAAATAACTTCTGAATTGTGTGATCTAAAAGTTAAATTGACTTCTGAATTGTTTAATCTAGAAGCTATTTTTCCTTAACTTTTTTTAAATTCTGGAAACCTTTTTTTGGCTTTTATATAGTACAATCTGAAAGCAATTATTTTGAGGAAAAAATAAGTTTTAAATTGCGTAATACAATAAAAAAAAGAAGGAAAAATGGAATGTTTTTTATACGAGGGTGCACGAAGAAATATATGAAGGTGCATTAAGAAGCTACCCGAGGACAAACTAAAGTGGCCCAAAGACAAGATAAAACTTATAATTTTGTAATATTGGTCCTACAAAATTTGTAATTTTAGTTTCTATTTTTCTTCGTAACTTTAGTAAATTTTTAATCATCCATAACCTTGTTCAATTTTTAGTTTAATTATTTATAGTTTTGTTGCCTTACATATGACAGTAAAATTGAGAGAAAGCGCATTATTTGTAATTTCTTTTCAAAGAGTTTAACATAATTTACTTGTAATTTCTTTTCAAAGAATTGAAGAGAATTACTGCTGGATTGATGATGACGACGACTTTTTTAAAACTGAAAATGAACAAGGATACCAATATACAAAGCTTTAAGAGATTAAAGTTGTGTAAAAAAAAAAGTTCAGAAATCCAAATTATTAATAATTAAAAATTAAGGTAATAGATTACAGAAGTTAAATGTAAACTCTAAAATATAATTCATATTAAGATATCCTAAAATATAATGTCAAATATAATAAAACAACATGGTAAGTAATTAAAATAGCTCATGTTTTTATAAAATAAATTAAAAAAAATTATAATTTAAGATAACCTAAAAAATAAATCCAAGTATAAAAAAATAAAGGCTTAACTTTTGCTTCTTATATTTTGTCCTCAATTTAGTTTTTATTTTATTAAAAAGATTCAATCTATTGTTTTTTCGTTAAATTGGTGTTAACATCGTTTGAAAGTTAAACTACATCTAGTCTAAACCCTTTTTTCCTTCATTTCTCTAAGAACATAATCTTACCATCCAAACTTGCCAAACTCTATCCAAAAAAAGAATCGTCATAATTTCATTATGAGACAAAGAAGATAGAAAGAAAAATGGTCTTGAGAAATGATACGGCCAGCAAGGGAAGACAGTCCAGATCCATGAGCTTAGGCAATGGAACAGTGAATGTGAAATGATATATGAAGTTGAAACTGAGTGTATGTTGGCAGCGGAAGATCTGATTGAATGAAGAGTGATTTAGTAGCAGCGGAGGTGTTTGGATAATGGTTGAAGTTGGTGATTGAAGTGCTTATGGTGGCAGGGGTGCTAGCTCAGAAATCTAGGAAGGAAGCTAGAGGAGAAGGAAAAGAAGCACAAAGGAATGTGACTCTCGGTGGAGAGAAGACGCTGGAAAATGCTTCAGCATATCTATTCTCTCAAATATCCAAAAGTGTTTGTTCATGGAGGGCTGCCATGAATTTATAAGAGATTCATGGATCAGCTGCGTGGCATAGGTGCACCGAAAATAGTGGATCTAAGGCCACGTGCAAATAAGCAAATTTGGCAGTGTGTGTTTCTAGAACAGGCACGTAATACATGTGCTAAAAATGAAGTCTACATGTGCTTTTATGATGCACCCCTTTTATTACTAATCTCACACCCCTCCCTTTGTGGAAATGATTCTTCTACCCTTTTCCTTGGGTTGGGTTGTTGGACTTTATTTGATGGGCTTGGGCCCCGTTTATCAAGAAATAACACATGTGAAAGGGAATTTTTATTAATGATACCTAACAACCACAAATGTTCACCTTTTCAAACATCAATGAAACACAAACATAAATGATAAATCCTAAAAAGAAGTATTGAGGAAGCTAGGTTTGAAAGGAAGTTACAAATATAAGGAAAAAACACATGAAAATAAAAGTGACACAAATGTCGAGGATCGAACCACAACAAGGAAAATGAGTGTAGTGGAAGCCACCACTATAGTCTCAACGTCAAGCTTATGGGAGCAAAGTTTGGAGAGTTTCGGTGAAGGTAGGTTTTGTCGAGATGGATGGTGGTGGGTATTGTTAAAGTGGTGGTAGTAGTCGTGGTGAGGAGTGTAGTTAGGGTGGGTAGTTGATGGTGATGGTGGGCGACATTAAGGTCGATAGTGAGATTTTTTTGTTGGAAAAGATGAAGAGAGAGAAGATGGTTTGAACTAACATCTAGTTATCTTTAAAATAAGGCTTAATATTGTTTTTGATCCCTAGTTTGGGAGGGTTTGTTTAATATGATCCTACCTTTTTTTTCATAACAATTGATCCCACCTTTTGAAAAAACTATTCAATTGAGTCCTTTTTGTTCATAGTGATCCCATATTCAAGTTTAAATTGTTTATTATAGTCCTTATTGTATACGATGATGACATGATTTTTAACATAACATTATGTCAGGACTGTTAAAATAACATTTGAATAGGTGAATGCATNAAAGAACTTATTGACGTCGTAACCAGCACCGTTAGAAAATTGACGTCGTAACAAAAAAGGAGTCAATTGAACAGTTTTTTCAAAAAGTGGGATCAATTGTTACTAAAAAAAAGGTAGAACCATATTGAACAAAACCTCCCAAACTAAGGACCAAAAGTGGTATTAAGCCTTAAAATAATATTAACATCAATTTAACATAATAGATTACATAAACTCTTTTTAAATAAAATGAATTGGCTCTTTTTAAATAAAATGAACACTTTAAATACAAAAAAGAAATTAAGGAATCACATTGAATCAACCCATAAGAACCAAAATATTAATTAAACCTAAAATAGAATAGTTTATGTTTTCATAAATAAATTAAAGATATATTCAAATTGAACTATAAAATCATATTTCTAGTAGTAGAGATTGAAAAAGTCTTAAACAGAAGACTCAAGTAGATATCTTTTTATGCATGATATATTTTTTTTTTCTCTTTGCTTGATACATTAACTAGTAAAAAACTTGAGTTTACTCATCATATTTATTTTGAGCTCCCTTCTTTAAATTAGAAAAATTCTCATAGTAAGATTCGTTAGTAGTACTAAAAATAAAATAGTTTACATAAAATTATATAATTACAAAGTTATTATTGTGCTCTTTCTAAATAAGGTTGTATTAACCGTTCTTTTAAAATTATTATCTAAATGAAAATTGCTTAATCCATCATTTCAAACTCTAGAAGCTTGCTTTAAACTATATAAAGTCTTGATAACTTTAAAATCATGGTCTAATTTAGAAAATTCTTTAAAACCTATAGACGGTTTAACATACACATCTTTTTCAATAAAATTTAAAAATTAACTTTTGACAATCATATAAAGCTTGATATATTCAAAGTGGGAAAGGCTAATAAAATCTTTGTTACCTCAATGGAGTAATAGTTTCAGTGAAATCTTATTAATGATTGTAGCCCCATGCTAAAAATATAGTTTTATTTCTCATCACTTTACCATCTTCACTTAGGTTTTGAAGGCTCATCTGTTATGAAACAGGTAGGCTTCCTTTTACACCAAGAGGGGGTGAATTGATGTTAATTTAAAATTAAAAGCTTTTCGCAATCTTGGTATGAAAAATTCAATGCTTTTGATCTTTCCTTGAAATGCAAGTTATTGAAAATGTAATGCAATGGAAAAACGCAGTTGACTGCCTAGTAGATATAGTCAACTGGAAAATAAAGAGTGTAGGGATCAGAAAATTCAAACACTGTGTTTATACTAGTTCGGCCAACAATGCATACATCTAGTGTCCTTCCAACCCAGGAAGCAAATACACTATAATGGTTGTGGTTTTTACAACAAGGAATTTATAGAAGCACCACACAAAAATATAAATCTCCTCTCTAACCCAAAACCAAATATAGTTGCACACACAAAACCAGAATTGCAGCAAGAATCCCCTCTCCTGCAATCTGCACCCACGTCAAACAATCCTCAACGTGTCACCAGCATTCTTCACAGGATGCCAAGCCTATCACAGCAGACTTCACAGGTTGCTAAGCCTTCAATCAAAAACCAACAGTCTTTCGTAGAATGCCAAGCCTTGATCAACCCAGAAGCACCTCTCTGTGTGAATATTGATCAAACAGTGAGAACAATGACTTCTCCTTCTGAATTCCTCTCAAGCAAGGTCATCACCGTCTTCTTGGAGAATTCTTGGAACTACTAACGAATTCAATATGAAACAGGAAAATGAAAATGTCAGATCACAAAAGTCACAAAACAATTCGCGTTCTGTCTATTTATAGTTTTTTGTTTCATCAAATTGATTCATAGTCGAATAGCCTATTGATGGGTGTCGCGGCCCATACAAATTTGATTGCATATGAGAAATGCAGTATAGTTAGGGAATGACCCCTAGGTCGTCTCCAAAAGACCAATTTTGCGATTCGAGAATCGATTCTAACACGAAGAGGGGGTTTGGTGAAAAGTTTTGTTTGTGAATGCACGTGATGAAATTAAAAATAAAAATTAAACACATTCGAACATCATAGAAAGCATTAAAGAGAGTGAAAATGCTAAACCCAAGACTAGAGTAAACAAATACCTAAGCACAGTTAAAATCATTAAAATGCAACACCCAATTAAAGAGATGAAAAATAATTAGTCACGTAATGTAAAATATTCTAAGACAAAAGAAAAATAAGAAAAAATAAAGTTGCTTCTACCAATTCGCGTGTCCATATGCATCTACTCAAAGAAATTGAAATCATAAATGCTTCTAAAATAGGACTCTTTAACCGTGACATCCTTGCACACCAACCTCCAACACGTCATTTCTTAAAGGAATAAGGATAATCTGCCAATGTTCAAAACCGCTGCACCATTCTCTAGTTTAAAGCAAAATGCAAAACCTTATTAGATGACACCACACAAATCAACGTGCCTTCCTCTACCAGGACGTGTATTTCCCCTTTTGTTTCCAATTGAGATTATATGCCTTTCTTTGCAAAATGAAGACAGCCAACTAATTGAATAAAGAAAGGAAATGAAGACTATACTTTCTTCAAGCAATGTGTACACCTACTCCCAATCAAGCTATCACTTCAAACAAAAAGTTGAATAGGTCTTGCTTATTACTTCCTCCTTATCCGTGACCATTCTTCAAGGAAAGTGTGATTTAAAATGTCAAATGCCGTGACAGCAGCAACACATCAACGGGATGCACTCTTCACGTTGCACCTCTTCTATTCTTCAAAATGGAGTCAAAGTTCAAGGGAATTAAGCACCGGACCTCACCATTCCAATCCATCTCCAAGTTTCTTTTTTTTCAAAGAAATAAAAGAAAAATTACTACCACAACATCCCATCACATCAGACTCAACCTAATCTACTTCTCATTTAATAAAAGCCGAAGATTTCCCCACATTTAATCATCAAACGTAACCGTGCTTCACTTTTTCTTCAAAGCAAAGAAAGACAAATAAAAATGGAATACTTAGGGGTAGTCCCATCTGTTGGACAAAATGTCTCTCCGCATACACCAACTCCTTTCTAATCAAAACTTCTTATCCATCTAATATATTAAGACAACGCTGCAACTCTGTAGCATAGGCTAGAATGGAAAGCTAGTAGGGATTATCTAAAGCAAAAGTTTGATCGGTGCTCAATAAAAATTCATCCATTTGTCTAAAAGAAATTCAAGGAAAACTAAGCAAAGCAAAGTGGCGGCTACAACAAAAGTAACGCATAATCTAATGGAAATACAAAGCAATTTTTTTTCTTCAGCAAAGAATAATTGTCACCGTGTGATTCCCAAAACAACAGAAAGAGAGCATCTACAACTCCACGCTCCAAGACCATGAACTAGATTCAGCTCCCCCCATCTTAAAAACGTTGCCGCCCTCTCAAGTGTTCAAAGCCAAAAAAATCCTAATGCAAAGTGACGGCTGGAGCTTCCAAGGCCGTGAGTCCTATTCTAAAGAGGGTGGGGTCCACCCAAAAAACCCTAAATTGTCATCTCATGTGTCTTTACAATTGGGCTTGGTCTATTTTAGTAAAAATTGTCCACATTACAAAAAATTCATCTACAAATTCTAAATTACTAAGCTAAGCTAGATTAATTCTAAATTGCCTTGTGGAGAGTCTTCACTTAATTGGTGCCTTTCCAAAAGTCTCACAGTGTAATTCTAAAATTTCTCTGAAAATAAAAGTAGGAATAATTAAGCTCAATTAATTCAAATTAATTAAAATAAAAATTATTGGTCTAATTAAGCCCAAATGGTGAAAATGACACAATAACTAAGAATTAAGCACAATTTATCAACACAATTAGGCGCGAAAAACTAAGTGAATGGTGTAAAATATTGATTCATCACCTACTAATGGAGTCGACTATATTAAAACAGTTATAACAGACAATCAACATAAAGGCTTCTCAGTCAACGAAATTAAGACTCATTTATTACAGTTGACCAAGACAAACAGTTTTAACTAACTTTTGAAAATATAGCCGTTGGAGNTTGTAGGCTTAACAGAATTTCAAACAGAACAATAACACAATCGAATAAGTTCAAAAGGTGCTTGTGATCTTTTCTTTCAGAAATGTGTAATGATTAAAAACATTTTATCTCACATTTCAATACAAGCATGTTCCACAAATATAACACTCAATCAAGCNTAGGAACATACAATGTAATTCAATCAAAACATGTTCAACAGATATGGCAAACTTTACAGAATAAGAACATGTAATACTGGAACATATGCACTGTTATTAAGCACTGAGTTGTCATCATCAAAGACTAGTTTGATATAGAGTTTGTGTTGTCAACAATCTCAACAATCTCTCCCTTTTTTGATGATGCACAACCATGATTAATAACTCAACCATGTTTATACAGTTCCACAACAGACAACTCTGCATATTTAGCAAAAATATCAAGCAGATAAAGTATGATGCAACAACTCTCCCCATATAGACTTGCTCTTATACACTCATGTAATACTCTCCCCCTTTGTGCATTAACAAAAAAGGAATGCTCAGATATTTATGCAGTTTTTAAAAAACAACAGAGATGCATCAAAAAGATATGCAATGTATGAAGTACAATGATGCTCTCAAAATCACAAGTTCATCACAAAACAATGTAAACTCCCCTTGGAATATAGACGTGTGATGAAACAATGTGTAAAGCAGTGATACTCCCCCTGTCATTATGCATGATTTTCAAAAACAGTTTGATTGCACAATGTAAAATATCATAGTGTAAGCAACAAATTAAGCACAGATATGTATCATAGTCAAACTATCAATTCACATATATATGCAATGATACAAATATCAACAATCTCATAATATTATCTCAATTTGAATTTTAAACATGAAAAGATCAGAGATAATAACAGAATAAAGATGATTTAAGCAAACAATAAAGATAGAAAAAAATTCCAAAATTGGAATTGTTAACCCATATAGATCCAGTCGAATGCATTAAATCATCAGTCAAATGCATTACTTTGCAATTGTTGAATTCCAAATGTAAATCTTCAAAGAAATGTCCTTCCTGCAAAACCTTTCAAAAGCCTTTTCCAGATCAAGCATAGTGGTTAAGCAAGAATAAAATAATATAAAAAAGAAGTCAATGTATGTAATGCATGACAGTTCAGGCACAGTTAACTTCAATCAGAACAAAGTCGAATCAATCAGGAAGATTATCAAAATTCATTCAAACAGATTAAGCAAATTGATTGATTCAAATAACTGATTTTCATTTCCTTGGGTAACTGATATTACAATGGATAAGGACAACAAGAAAATAAAAACAAAACAAAGAAACACATAAGAGATGGCCTTATATGCCATTTTCCAAAATTAAATAATAGAGACTCTTAATAGCTATGATACACAAGGAACCATAGTCACGACAAAGAAGAGAAAACATGGGTACAAAAAGAAATCAAAAAGCTTAAGAAGAATCGTCTTTATCAGAGTCTTCAACTATCAGTTTTTGATTTGTACCAAGAACACTTTTAAGCTCATCATACTTGCCGTGAAGGATCCTTATTTGATTGACCACATATTTGTCAAAGTTTGTTTCTGGAAAGAACTTTGTTTCATCTGCTATCACACATTCTTTCTTCACAGTAAGATCTTCCAACAGATGTTCACCGATAAATTTCCAACCTTTTATTGTTTTTACTAGTCCAAGGGACATAAGTGAATCTCTGCCAAACAAATTTAAAGAGCCCCATATGCACTTGCGCTCATTACCAATATCAACCCCAAGAAGTACAAGTATTTTGCTTCAGGCATGCATAAGGCAACTATAGTGATCTTTTCAGTGCATAGTACTCCATGTGATCTTTAATCACCGGTAACCAATTTGTAGAGATACTATTCTTGATAGCATGGAGTAGGAAAATGTCTTCTGTGGTCATTCTGTCCTTTTTTATCCTTCTGGGTAACATGATTTTTGCTAGAATGTGAGCAAGAATCTTCTCCTCTTTTTGTAATCCTTCAGGTGCAAAAACTTTTTCAATGATGTATACACCTGGAAAACGTAGCCATTCTTGATATGTCTGTTTCTCTCCAGCAAGGCATTTACTTCTGAAATGGGTAAATGTGAGAATATGCCCTCAGATGGTAAAATTGTTATAATGTTCCATAGGGTATCATCAATGTGAATGTCCACTCCCTTTACCCTAGAAAAAATGTCTCCATTTTGTACCCATAAATTGTGATAAAACACCTTAACTAGATCGAGATACCATGCCCCTCTCAACTGTAAGAAATCAGATAACCCTTGTGATTCAAGCCAAAAAGGAAACATAAATCCTTCACCTTGGAACATTTCCAGGTTAATGTTCATGGGAGAAACTATCGCCTTTACAGACCCATTTGTGAACCTTAGTCTTTCTTCTTCGTTTCTGAACCAATTTAACGTACAAGATTCACCCATATTGATTGTTGACCTACAGTCCTCATTCACAGACTTGCTCGAAGAACCCATGACAAGATGATTCTTTGAAACTTTCTTGAAGGATTTTGAAACTTAGCTAGCTTGCTAGTCAAGTAATCAATCTTTTCAATATGTGTAGGACAATTTTCATAAACTTTTTCAACCGTAACAGTTTTAACCTCAACATTTCTAGCAGAAGATAAGGCTTCATTTAGCTCTTTTTCTAATCTTTCATTTTCATCAACAAGGTTATTTATTCTATATTCATAATCTCTTTTTTTAGAGTTCAGTCGATTAACCTTGCATTCCAGTCGCATTGCTTCAGTATGTAATTCTCTGTATGTCTCAATTAGCTGTTGATATTTCTCTTCTATAGGCAGCTTCTCAAATTCTTCATCACTTGAGCTTTCTGAATCCGAGTTTTCCCAAGCAATGTGGGCTCCTTTCTTTCTCATGTTTCTACTTTGAGGAAATCTTTTCTTCCCTTTCTGCTTTGGCGGTAACTCAGGGCATTCAGGCTTGATGTGACCTTCTTTTCCACATTCATAGCACTAGACAATGTTTGTGCTGAAGCTCTTCTTTTTGCTTTGACTTGCATGGTTAGACAGTTGACTATCATTTTCTATAAGTCGACTAAATTTTCTTACCATCAAGGTCATCATTTCTTTGTCGTCCATCTCTATTTCTATGATGTTCTTGCTTGCAGCTTTCAGAGTTATGGACTTCTTTTCTTCAATCTCCTCTTCATCCTTCAGTTTACCAAGTTCTAACTCATGTTCCCGTAACTTGCCAAACAAGGTAGCCATATTCATCGTTGTAAGTTTTTTGGATTCAAATATTGCAGTGACTTTTGGTTGCCAATTCCTGTTCAAACTTTTCAGAATCTTTATGTTGATCTCTTCTTTGTCAAAAACTTTGCCAAGAGCCATCAGGTGGTTTACGATATGAGTGAACCATTTCTGGACATCATAGATGCTTTCATCAGCTGTCATTCTGAACAACTCATATTCTTGAATAAATGAATTCTTCCTGGCTCTCTTGACTTCATCTGTACCTTCATGTGTTACCTCTAGAACATCCCACATTTCCTTTGCAGACTTGCATTGGGATATCCTAAAAAATTCATCAATAGTTAGTGTAGAGGCATTAATATTCCTAGCTTTAACATTATACTGAGCTTTTCTATTTTCATCTACAGTCCACTCAGTAAAAGGTTTCAAAATAATTTTACTATCAACAATTTTTGTAGGTACAAATGGACCATTTAAAGTAGCATCCAAAATTCCTTTATCTTGCGATTCAAGAAAGATCTGCATGTGAATTTTCCAAAAAGGGTAATTTTCACCAGCAAATAGAGGTGGTCGGTTTGTTGAAGCACCTTCACCAAAAGTTTGAAAATTTGAAGCCATAACCAGGTTTTACAGTTGAATAGAATAAAAATAAAGTCGACTGAATTTTCAAATATCTTATGAAAACCAGCTTTGGTGCCAATTGTTATGAAACAGGTAGGCTTCCTTTTACACCAAGAAGGGGGGGGGGGTGAATTGGTGTTACTTCAAAATTAAAAACTTTTCGCAATCTTGGTATGAAAAATTCAAAGCTTTTGATATTTTCTTGAAATGGAAGTTATTGAAAATGTAATGCAGCGGAAAAACGCAGTTGACTGCCTAGTAGATATAGTCGACTGGAAAATAAAGAGTGTAGGGATCAGACAATTCAAACACCGCGTTTATACTGGTTCGGCCAACAATGCCTACATCCAGTGTCCTTCCAACCCAGGAAGCAAATGCACTATAATGGTTGCGGGTTTTACAATAAGGAATTTATAGAAGCACCACACAAAAATATAAATATCCTCTCTAACCCAAAACCAAATATAGCTGCACACACAAAACCATAATTGCAGCAAGAATCCCCTCTCCTGCAATCTGCAACCACGTCGAACAATCCTCAACGTGTCACCACCACTCTTCACAGGATGCCAAGCCTATCACAGCAGACTTCACAGGTTGCCAAGCCTTCAATCAAACACCAACAGTCTTTCACAGGATGCCAAGCCTATCAAGATCAACCCAGAAGCATTTCTTTGTGCGGATATTGATCAAACACTGAGAACGATGACTTCTACTTCTGAATTCCTCTCAAGCAAGATCACCACCGTCTTCTTGGAGAATTCTTGGAGCTTCTAATGAATTCAATCTGAAACAGGAAAATGAAAATGTCAGATCACAAAATTCACAGAGTAATTTGCGTTCTGTCTATTTATAGTTTTTTGTTTCATCAGATTGATTCATAGTCGAATTGCCTACTAATGGAGTCGACTGTATTAAAACAGTTATGACAGACAGTCAACATAAAGGCTCCTCGGTCAATAGAATTAAGACTCATTTATTACAATTGACCAAGACAAACAGTTTTAACTAACTTTTGAAAATCTAGCCATTGGAGCTTGTAGGCTTAACAGAATTTCAAATAGAACAATAACACAGTCGAATATGCATATCACAATGTCGACTGACACATGAAAAATCACTTTGAAATTCTTTTCAACTCAAAATCTCACATAACACATGTTCACAAAATTTGTACAAAGATTTTAGCATAGTCGAATCCATCAACAGTGTATAAGTTCAAAAGGTTCCTGTGATCTTTTCTTTCAGAAATGTGTAATGATTAAAAACATTTTATCTCACATTTCAATACAAGTATGTTCCACTAAAAAAACACTCAATCAAGCATAGGAACATACAATGTAATTCAATAAAAACATGTTCAACAGATATGACAAACTTTACAGAATAAGAACATGTAATACTAGAACATATGCACTGTTATTAAGCACTAAGTTGTCATAATCAAAAACCAGTTTGATACAGAGTTTGTGTTGTCAACAATCTCAACATAATCATGTTTCAATCGAACTTTAATCCGATGAAGGAGGTACCAAAGACAAGACATCATTTTTGATGAATTAGTTTAGTTTTTCCTCCATGACTGAAATTCAATATTTGTCTTATAGGGATTCCCTTATGCTTATAAGCTCAATATGAGACACTAACGTAACAATAACTATATCTCTAAATGAAGATCTACTTTTGTCGCCATTGTTTCTCTCACCTAGGTTTTGATATTGAGGATGAGACAAAACATATATCCATTGTTTCTAAGGGGCGTAACCAAAGTGATAAGGTTTAGATGGACCTTCTTTTACTCACATCATATTTGTTTGATCTTCTTGTTGCAATAACAAATGATCCTTCTTCTATTTTTCTTACTTCATGCTACTAATTTGCATCTCTATAAACTCAAGATCAAGATCTAACAACCTTTTATAGTTTAAGAAAATTTGTAAAATTTTACAATTATGGTTTCTACAATAATGAATGTATAAGAATAACAAATTTTGTAGACCTTTTGATATGTTTGAGTAACCAAGAAATACATTTTTGCCTACCTTGGAGTTAATTTTTTTGATTTGATCATTGGTGTTATGGATAAAACAATCACTACCAAAAGCATGAAAATGTCCTATGTTTGGTCATGTACTCTGATGAGTCGATATTTTATTGATTTCACTTAGTTTATTGTACCGAAATTAATCAGGGAATTGTGCTTAATTGTCTGGTATTTTCCTGTTTTTCCTAATTATGCTTAATTTGACCGGAAATTCTAATTTTAATTAATTTGAATTTTCTGAGCTAATTATTTGCATTATTATTTTTAGGGAAAATTTTGGAAACACAATTTTGGACATATTGAGAGCTGTTACACAATTCAAGACTCTCCACAAAAGAAGTGTGCACTAGAAGGAGGGCACTATGGTGATTTTATGGAAAATGGGTGCTTCAATTAAAGAGGGGAGTGACATCCAACAATTAAAAGGAATGAAAAGCAAAGAGCTCACGTCCAAGTGATGATGTCAAGACTCCATTGAATGAATCAAATGGCCTTTACTGGTAGGAAAAAAGGAGCTCACAGCGGTGCACACAGTAACACCTTACGACCCACAATTGAAACATGCTGTAGCACATTTAATAATGCTGATTGAAGGAGTGGAATATCCATGGCCCACCGGAAAGCTACAGCGTCCAGGTGCTTGGAGAAAAAAAGAATAGAGGTGCAACCCATTCATATTTATATGGTCAGCACGTGAGAGAAGTAGTCCAGTAATCATTTCCTTGGAGTTGGAGCAGCGTTGCATTTATTTTGCTGGGAGAAAATAACTCACGGCCCAGCAATCTGGCCCTATCTATCTTTACGCGTCCAGTCTTTACAGGATGCCAAGCCTTCAAAGGTCAATCAAGAAGCACCTTCCTCGTGCAGGTATTGATCACGCAGTCAGTAGAATTGCCTTCTCCCTTTGAATCTCTCTCAAGATATATCATCACCATCTTCTTGGAGAATTCTTGGAGCTACAGAGAATTCAATCTGAACCAAGAAATGAAAATGTCAGTGCGTCAAAAGTCTCTGAACAACTCGGGTTCAGTCTATTTATAGTTTTCTGTTAGTCAGATTGTTTCTCTGTCGAATAGCCTACTAATCCAGTCGACTGTATTAAAACAGTTATAACAGACAGCCAACACATAGGCTCCTAGTCAACGAAAACCAACACACATTCATTACAGTTGATCATGTCATCAATACTTAACTAACTTTTAAAAATATAGTCGTTGGAGCGCGTAAGCATAACGAAATTGCAAAACAGATCAAAGATACAGTCGAATGTACACATAACAAACTCGACTGACACATGAAAAAACACTTTGAAATTCTTTTCAATCCAAAACGTCACAAAGCACTGATGTTCAGAAACTGTACAAAGGTTTTAGAATAGTCGAATCCATTACAGGTGTATTCGAATGTACTAGAACTTTCTTACACAATTATAAGTTCATAAAGGTGCTTGTGATTTTTCACTTCCAGAATGTACTATTATCAAAGACATTTTGATACACATTGTCATACAAGCATGTTCCACAGATATATAACACAATTAACATAGGAATATATATATCATAGTACATCAAAACATGTTCAACATATATAACAACAAGTTCAGAACAAGAACATGTAAAACAACACATGTGTATTGTTATTAAGCATTGTGTTGTCATCATCAAAAACCATATTGATATAGAGTTTGTGTTGTCAACAATCTTAAGATCCACTTCCTCTCTCCTTCTTTGAAAAGCCCTACCTTCTTCAATGCGAATGAAACTCGTCAGGCGGTTCTGTAATTCATCCATTGTCTGAGGTTCCTCCACATAAAGGTAATCGACAAATGGTCCCATCCTCAAAGCAGTTGTTAACGCACTTACTATCAATCTCTAGTCAGCATTTCTCACTTGTCGTGCCGTTTTGTTGAACCGGTCCATAAAAACTTTAAGGGATTCCTTCTTTCCCTGCCTCATCCTTAGTAAGGCTGTGTACGTCACGCCTGGAGTTCTACTTAACGCATATTGTCGACTAAATAGTTGTCTTAGCATGGAAAAACTGTCCATCATTCTGGGCTGTAAAGAATGAAACCAATCCAATGGCTCCTCCTTCAATGACAGGGAAAAAACCCTACACCAAACCAACTCATCCGAAGAATACACCGCCATAGCATCAACAAAGGAATAAAGGTGCTTGATCGGGTCCGTCGAACCTCCGTACTTTTCCACCGATTGTAACACCTTGTTCTCCGACATGACTGCTCTCATAACATGCGCGGTGAAGGGATGAAGTCTTTCGGCCTGATTGGGTCGTTCGATTAATTCCCGATTATCAACTAATGGATTTTGCGCTTCAGATGCCATCCAGTGCTCTTCTTTGTGATCGCTTTGATCATCAGAATTTTCTTCTCCATCACGCCTACCCCCGCCCCCATTTCGACCATTTCCTCCCCTACCTCCCCCATTTCCCCCTCTACCTCGTCCAGTTCCCCCTCCACCTCGTCCGTTTCCTCCTCTTCCTAGTCCATTTCATTCTCTTCCTCGCCCGATACCTCTTCCACCCCGTCCGGCAAATCCAGAGGCATTAGTTCCCCCCTCGGTCCGTTTTCCTGAGTTGTAGGATTACTTCCTCCTTCATTCTCCGAGTAAATAGTTTCAACATTCATAGACTGGGTCGACTGTCCACCCACCCCATTACCTCGTTCAACCCTTATTGTCGCCATCTCTGACCTCATCTCCTGCATCTGCCTCTACATCTCTTGCAATAGCTACAAGTGAAACTCTCCAGCCATTGTGGTGGTGTTTAGGTTGTCTGTAAAATCTCGGGCCCCACATTGGGTGCCAAAATGTTTCAGATATGGGATCCAAGATTAGAGACACTCCAAGCTGTTCCTTTTGTGCGCTTCCAAAGATCTTCCTCGCTATCACACTGATCGGTTGCGACCTGCAAATTAGTGCTCCGACGCTCAAGTCATCAGAGTCACAATGATTTTAGTGCAAGTATGATTAAAAAAAGTGAAATACCTGATTAACATGCGAATATTTATAGGGTAAGCCCAATAATGGGTATTAACTTCCTCCTGTAATCGTTATACCATGTTTCGCGATATTCACCTATCACTTGTAACCGTCACATTGTGCGTGTTTACTTTCCTTTTCTGTAATATTCATCCATTAACGCCACTGACCATCCGTAATCACTGCTTTCCCGGTCCCCCTCTCCGTTTGATCTCCATGGCTTTAGATTTTGACCGATCGGTCTTTTACTACCCCGAACCTACCGATCAGTCACCCCTTCCGATCGATCACCCCTTATATTACAATTATAATTAAGAAAATATGCAGTAAAATTTTGCAAATTTAATTATCATTATTGGTTGTTGAAAAAGAAAAACATTATTTCCTCCATTACTAGTGGTGCATATGATCTTTATGATGTGCCTTGGGTTTAAATGATGGTCAGTGTTGATGGATGGTAGCTAAAATCAGGTTGAGAGAGGATGTTCTGAGAGAGTTTATTCAATTTACTCCCCACCATCAGACTACCTTTAAAGTAAACTTTGTTCTTCCGAATCGAATACAAAATCTCTCCATAGGCTCATGTCCCCTGTGAGTTGCACAATAATGGAGTGTTTGAAATCTCCTTTTCTCTACTTGACTTCACCTTCCAAATCCCATCCCTATGGCAATGAAAAAGAACATGGAAAATGGTGTAAGGAAAGGAGGAAAAACGATATAGAGGGGTGATGCAACAGAAAAGGAAGTGTGTGTTGGGTTATTGGGCTCCTTTTCTATGAAAATAATAGAGCCAAATAATGTGGATAATTCTGTCTCATTTTGTTTTAACGGAGATGAGTCACATTAGTAGGACACATTAGAGTCATTTGAAGAGAGAGAGAGAAAAGTTAAGTGAGAGAGAAAGTATTTCCTGTATCAGGCTAATTTTTTAATAGTGGATTCCAGACATATGATTCTTCCTTCTGGCTATAGGAATCCTCAATCGGAGGTCTAGTTTAGGAGAAAACAGTCTCACATCAGCATCTCTGTTTTGGAGAAGTTTCATCTTCTTTGTTCTCATTTGTAAGCATTTGTGCTTAGTTAAATTGAATAATTGAAAACACTATCTGGTGTTTTTATTAGACTCTTTTGTACCCTATTATTGATCATAGTGGGTTTTTCTTTGATCTCTCGGTTAGTAGTGGTTTTTACCCTTGTATTAAAGGATTATCCACCTTAAAAATAGTTAGTATCTCTTTGTGTTTTGGATTTTGTTTTTATGAAGAACAAAATGATGACACATGTGCGATCATAAATTTAATGGAAAGACTAAAATTATATTATTTCAAACAAAATTAATATTTAATTGAGTAAAAAAATAAAAAGAAATTAACTTTTTATATGTGATATAAAGACTAAAAGATTAATTATATATATATATATATATATATATATATATATATATATATATATATATATATATATATATATATATATATAATCATATTCTCTCGTTATTACTCGTTTATAATTTTGCTTGTTTCACAAGAATTCATCTTATACTTCAAACAAATTGTAGGTTTATAACAAGGTTTATTTGTTTTACTTCTATAACATTAATATTATATAGTTATGTCTCAACAAGTGTTTTTTTTTTTTATTTAAAAAAAAAATACTAGATACAAAATTTCATGCGATGAAAGGGTGTTTCTAAAATTATTTAGTTATAGTAAACGTTACTCCTTGTTAAGACAAAAAAAATTATGTAATTTGGTTTAGACTCATTGGTAAATTAGATATGTTTACTCATTTATCTTAATTAAAAAAATTATTTTATATATTTATTACAATAAATGTTTACTTATTTCACTAAATATTACCATAAAAATAGTAAGTAAAAATTAAATTATATATGTATTATAATAAATGTTTACTTATTTCACTAAATATTACTATAAAATTAATAAGTAAAAATTAAAGTAACAACCTATATATAATTGGAAAAGCAAACCAATTAAGCATTTCCACCATTCATATATTATTGAATAACATTTTGATTATTAAAACTTGGTTATGCAGAGAAATTACACTAAAAGTCAGTTCTTATAAATTTCACTAGCCAAACCACCAAAATTAGCTTTCTTTGTTTAGTGCAAGCTGTATAGTTTTTGGCATTGAAATTCTGATTTGTGTGGTGCATCGAGATGTCATAAAATTGTAGCAAGAGCTTGGTCAAAGTTTGCTAAAGATAACAGAACAGATTGTGTACCCAAAAGACTTTGAAACTATTAAAAAGCTGAATGACCAGTACAAGTAAAATTGACAAAAGCTGATGCACCAAAACTGCTTTTCATTCAGGCATTTTCGCAAACAGATTTGAAAAACTTTATTTGCTTCCCAATTCGATTCAATTACAGCTTGATTTTGTTTCTTGCTTTGTTAATCTGTGCTAGAACCATTCCTAAGCTTCTATTTGTGGTGCCATCATGTTTCTATACCTTTTCTTAATTAATTTTCAATTTTTGGCACTCTAGCATACCACCTGTTTGATAAAAGGGTGGGTAGGCAGTCCGATTCTACAGTAGAGCTGGTATTTTGTGATCACTGATTTCAGTAACTGCTGGGTTGGATCTGTACTGATAGAGGTGCTTTCGTGGAAGGGAGGTTTACTTCAAAAATTCCCTATCTCGGTAGCATCTTAGGGAGTGGAGAAGTGATTAGAAGAAGAAGGCAAAGTGACAAGAAGTGGAGCAATTTCTGTTGTCATACTGCTAAAGCTGCAGCAGAACTGTCCAAAATCAGTATCTCAGTGTTTGATGAGTCAATATTTTCTCGATTGTACTTAGTTTATTGTGCTAGAATTAATCAGGGAATTGTGCTTAATTGTCCGGTATTTTCCCATTTTTCCTAATTATGCTTAATTTGACCGGAAATTCTAATTTTAATTAATTTGAATTTTCTGAGCTAATTATTTGCATTATTATNTTCAGGGAAAATTTTGGAAACACAATTTGGAGCATTGGGAAGGAGACAAAATAAATTCAAGACTCTTCGTTTAGACATTTTAAATTTAGTTGTATTGTAATTTTAATTATTTAAACTTTTTTATAGACAACCTTTGCAGATTGGGCCATTGTAAAAAAATTATGAGGGGCCCAAAATTGTAGGACACTTGCCCTAGGGTTTCTTTCTATTTTTAGGGTGGACCCCACCTCATTTTAGGACACATGGTCCTTGGGATCACAACATTCCCAACCAGCCGTCACTTTTTCCTAAAAATTTTTCAGGCTGCTGCAATGTTTTTACCGAGAGTGCATAGGCTGGAATTTTTTGAGTATTGCAATTTTCTTTGAAGAATGATTTTGGTGATGGGTATTGGGTGAAATGAAGAAGCATTATTCCTTTCCTTTTGTGCAGCATTGCATCAGACGTTATCACTTTGCATTTATTTTCATTTTCATTTCTTTACTTTGAATGGAAGAGCAATGTGTTGTCACATCCAGGGCTTAGCTTTGACATTTTGAGTAGTAAGTTACACTAGGTTTCTATTAAATTTATGTTCACATTGCAATTTTCTTTACTGTTGTGTCTTTTCATTATTCCCCTGTTGACGCATCTTTTCTTGTGATATTCCTTGATTTTAATTGAAAGAAAGTTCCACGGTGCCACACAAATTCCATTTCATTTTCATTAAGTGAAAGTTTATTTTAATTGAATAGGAGGTGCATTGTGAACTGGTAGAAGCTTTCTTACTATTTCATATATCAAATCACCGATTGTTGTGAAGAAATGAAGCATGTTTTATTCTACTATTTTGAAGTGATAACCTAGGTAGAAGTAGGTGTACGGTGGTTGGAATTATCTTCTTTTTGTTGAGTAATTTAATTCCTTTCTCCTAGAAGTGTCACGGTTTGCTTTCATAGTTTTTTTTAGGATTTATTGACTTGGTTGGAAGAAAGCTCAGGTTCATTTGGTTTCAAGCATGTGGTGCACAGTTTCTCATTTTTTTTTTTAATTTTCTTTATGATGTATTCAATGCTTCTCATTTTTAGTTTCTTCATCATACATTTAATTTGCATATGGCTGCACCGTTTTCATATTTTTTTTATTATTTTATTTTTCTTTATTTTATTTTCTTTTATTTTAAATTAGTTTAGGTTTTTGATAAACTTTATGTTTTTTTATTTCTTTTATTTTAAATAAGTTTAGGTTTTAGATAAACTTTATGTCTTTTTATTTTCTTTTATTTTAAATTAGTTTGAAATGTAGGTTGAGTTGTTTTTAATTTCTTTAATTTANTTTTGNATTTAATTTAATTTAACTATGTTTAGATATTTGTTTAGTCTAGTATTGAGTTTAGCATTTTTACTCTCTTTAACGCTTTTTATGATGTTCGAATGTGTTTAATATTTATTTTTAATTTTGTCAGTTGCATTCACAAACAAAACCAATTTCAACCCCCCCTCCCCACTTTGCGTTAGACTCGATTCTGAACCACATTGGTCCTTGAGAGACGACCTAGGAGTCACTTCCTAGTCTATACTGCATTTCTTATATGCAATCAAATTTGTATGGGTCGCGACACCCATCAGTGTTTCAACGCTCCAAAACCTCACTGCATTGCAACTGTGAGACTTGCATTTGGCACACTACACAACCAGGAATTCTTTGAGAGAAACCAGAGTTGCATTCTCAAACCCATTTCCTTGCTATCTTGTTATCTTGTTATCTTGTTTAATTTTGTATTCGCTCATTTCTTTTCTTGTATTCTAAAGGGCCATTTCAAGCAAGTGAAGTGGAAGAGCTCATAAGTGTTCTTCCCTCATTTGCTAACTTGACTTAAAAGACTCATAACCTAAAATTGGTAGACGGTGAGTGTGTCTTAGATCCAAAGTCCAAGCCTCACCTAGGAGACCTCACCTTTACATTTCCATTTTCTTTAAGTTTCTTTCGAGTTACCATTTGTTCTCAAATTTTCGTTTAGGATCTCTTTTAGAGTCCGAATTTAGAGTCCTACTTCTTTGCTTTGCTTTTGAGTCTTCTTTTGTGATCTTAGAAGTAATTTTGGAGTAACAACCACTAAGTAAGTAGCCTAGAACATTTTTGGCAAGGAAAAGGCTTGGTACTTAAGCAACCCTAGTGGTTCATCTCCCTTACCTGGAATTTGTTCTTGGGTGAAATCTAAGTAAGTTGTAACACAAGAAAACTTTTAGAATCACAAAATGTCAAAGCATCAATCTCCAAGAGTTAGTGATTCTGAGGAACAAGTTACTCTCAAAGATATTTCAAAACAACTTAGAGAGCTAACTCAATGGAGAATTGACACTGAAAGAAAGATGGATTATGCTCAACAAGATAGGGAAAGGCAAATCACCATAATTCAAGATGAGTTAAGAGTCATGAGAGATGAGCAAGGGAGAATGAGGGGAAGTAGGAGTGGAGATTCTCACCATGAGGTAGAGAATTTTAGAATGGGAGATTATGATGGGGACTATTTGATGAGTCGATATTTTATTGATTTCACTTAGTTTATTGTGCTAGAATTAATCAGGGAATTGTGCTTAATTGTTCAGTATTTTCTCGTTTTTCCTAAATATGCTTAATTTAACCGTAAATTCTAATTTTAATTAATTTGAATTTTCTAAGCTAATTATTTGCAATTTTAATTGCAGGGAAAATTTTGGAAACATAATTTTGAACATAATGAGAGTTGTCACACAATTCAAGACTCTCTACAAAACAAGTGTGTTTAAGAAAGACGACACTATGATCATTTTATTTCTTGGACTTATGAAAAGAGGGTGCAAACATTAATATTGGGAGGTGCATTTAGCAGAAAGTGGTGTTGTCCATGCAGGGAATTAGCACCCACGTTACTGCATCATGAAATAAAATGGAGGTGCATCGAGCATAATTACATACCACGGTCCAGGTGGCTTGGAGAGGTGTGCTTCAATTGGTAGGGGTGGCATCAAGCAAAAAGAAGGTGTCACAATTTTGGATGCGCGCAGATTCTCATTTTCTTGGGGGATTTTGGATAGAATTGGAGAGGGGGCCCATGGGAAAAAAGAGGAAGAAATATGTAGGACACAGAACCCTAGGAGAGGGGAATGTTTTTTGGAGAGCCGTCACCCACTGTTGAAGATTGGATGGAATTCATTTCTTGTAGTAGGTGAACGTGCAATGTAGGTTACAAGAGTTTTTATTTCTTTTTATTTGCTTTGGGAAAATGTTTATTTTGATTTCTATTTGAATGTGCAATTCTTCTTTTATTCCAGCTTTGAAAACTGCCCGAACCAAGATTGATGTGTATGCTGGCACTTTGTCTATGGAATTTGCTGATATTGTTGTTCATTTTAATATCCTTGATGCATTGAAATTTCCAGCTGAGGACCATTCTGTGTTTAGGATTGATGCATTGGCTGACATTCTTGATGAGTTTGTTGTTGATGAGTTTGAGTCCTTGCATGAGAAAGAGCATTTTTCTCTATCTTCTCTATATCCATGCATTGAATCTGAATTTGAATCAGGATGTGAAAATGATGTTGATATTGTTGTGGATTTTGATAAGGATTGTGATGCCCAAGATGTTGGTGATATTCTTGATTCTACTGCAGATTCACATCTTAGTGATAATTTTGACATAAAAACTATGAAAATAGAAGAAGTTTTAGACTTTGGATTACATTTTGATCTTTCACAGTTTTCTGAAAATTTTAAATGCAGTTGTGAAGTTGGTTCTTGCTCTATTTGTGATGAAATCAATTTTGTGATACAACCAACTTCCCACTTTATGATTGTTGATACTAACTGTGAATCTGATAAAAATGTTGAAGAACAGGTCGATAGAAGCAAAACCTTTGTTGATGATTATGATGTTGATGACCATGATTTTCATTCTCCTTCTTTGCATGATGAGAACCACTTTTTGCTATCAGATCTGAATGTTTGTTCTCCATGCACTGAACATAAATCTGAGTCTGTGTTTGATAGTGTTTATGCATTTGAAAGTGATTCATGTTCTGAGAATGTATCTGATGGTCAGCTTGTTACACTGAGACTAGGTGTTATACCTTTGCATGTTCTTTCTGTGGAACCATATTGCACTAACCATGTTGAAGGAGGTACATATGAATTTGTCCAACAAGCACCGACAATGGAGAACAAAGGTGCTTGCATACATGATAGTTTAAAGATCAATGGGCACTAGCTGAACC
>NW_014543118.1:210759-213485 GCF_000741045.1 Vigna radiata var. radiata | reverse complement strand
ATAATTATTCAAGACTCAACATTTAGCCATTTCCATTTTTATAAAGTTGTATTTTCGTTTTTTTTAGAAACCTTAATTAGATTAAGTGCATTTGGGCCCTTTTGTGGCAAAATTTTGTAGAAGCCCAATGTGGGGACACTTGGCACCAAAACCCTAGGTTTTTAGGAGGTGGACCCCACCTATTTTGTGGGTTGGAAGGAATTGTTTAGGGAATTGCCGAGACACAAAGACAACTCTCTACATTCCACACTTTTGCTTTAGCCTTTGCATGTATGAACTCCCTCTTTGGAGCTTTGGTGTGCCATTTTCGGTTTTGAGCTTTAATGGAACAAGATCATGTTTCTCTTCTTCTATTGTTTGCAACAATGCTTGTTCTTGCTTGATGGGATGAAGCTCTACCATTTCTCTCTTTAGATTTTCGTTTTGAAGGTTGAATGCTTGAGTTTGAAGCTTCTTCTTTGCTTTTTCATGGTGGTTTCTTTGGTGGAAGGGAGACCCATTGTCCATTTCGGTTTTCTCCTCATTTTTCTGCAGTAATCTCATTTTTACTTTGAGTTTCTTGGGTTGGAGGATGAAAATGGAGTTGTTGTCAAGTTTGGTAGTGAAAAAGGCTTAAGTTGGTGCATGNGTATTGTATTCTTGAGCCATTTTCTTCTAGTATTTTGTTTTTGATGTTGGGAAAAAAACTTTGAGCTGGACTTTGTGCTTGATGATGGTGGCTAGACGGTATAGCATAGGAAGCATAGGGGTTTGGTTTTNTTTGGGTCAAAAAGTTGAAGAAAAGTGTGTTTTGAAGTTGAATTTATGAAGGTAGAACTTGGTTTTATTGTTCTTGAATCATTTTGCTTTGGAACTTTAGGTTCTTGGTGCAGCATTCTCGGTTTGGAGCTGGAAGAAAAAATTTGGATGTTGGTTTGTTGAAGAAAAAAACGAAATTGGAGTGGAGAAGGAAGAGAGAAGGTGCATTCAATTTTTACCCGATTTGGTCAAGCACAAAAGATGCTTATTTTGACTAAAGGAAGGTTTCCACTTTGAGCTTTGGCCTTTGCTTGTTCCAGCCATGAATTGTCTTTGAAATGGGAGGTCTTTGGTTGTTTATTTTAATTTGGTTTTGCTTACATTGCACATTGGGAGAAGCATTCAATATATTGTCCATTTAGCTATGGTTTTTAGAGCACTTTTTGCACAATGGTTGTTTGTAGGCTTGGAAATTTTGGTGTTGGAGTGTGGATTCCGAAATTTTGCTCATGGAAAGAGAGAAGGGAAGTTTTCATTGGGATTGTTGAAGCATATGTTTAATTTCCTTGAAGAATAGTGCACATGGGACAAGAAGTCAACTCCTTTCGTGGATATTTGAAAGTTAAATTATGAATTGGTATTTGGAAGAGCATGATGCACGACCATGAGGTTCTTTTTGGCCAATTGGACTTTTAAAATTAATTGTTAATTGTCATTTAGTCAAATTAATTGTTAGGATTAAATTAGGCTTGTTGGTTCCCTTGGTTTTAAATTAATTTAGTTAATAGGTTGAGTTTATGTGTTTGAGTTAGTGTTGCATTTAATTATTTTTAACTGTGTTTGTTAATTTGTTTGCAAGANTGTGTTTGTTAATTTGTTTGCAAGAGTATTTGATGTTGAATGTTGTCTAGGGTTTTTAATAGTGTTAGTTTAATTACCATGCTAGCTTAAATTAGTTTGTTTGCNTCTGTGTCTTTATATTGAGTTCTTTAATTTTTTGCAAAAACCTTTTCAAACCCCCCCCCCTTTCGTGTTAGACTTGACTCTGAACCGCAGTTGGTCCTTGAGAGACGACCTAGGGCTCATTCCCTAGCATTATACTGCATTTCTAAATTGCAATCAAATTTGTATAGGCCGCGACACCCATCAATCCTATATCTCTACTGCACCACAAGGATAAACATTAGTCACAACAAAAGATCCAATCCACTTTGATCTCAACTTACCATCCATGAGGCTGAGCCTAGAGTTATATAACAAAACCTGCTGGCCAACCTCGAAGTCCTTTCTAACAATGGAACTATCATGGAACCTCTTGGTCCTTTCTTTGTAGAACTTAGAGTTCTCATAGGCCTCATATCGGATCTCATCCAATTCATCCATTTGCAACTTACTTTCCTCTCCAGCTTGGTGATAAAGGTTGAAAAATAGTTATTTTCATATGTCATTTTAGACCTAATTACTCCTTTTTCTGCTTAGAATGAGCTTGGAATCAAGCAAAACTTAATAAATGAGTCAGTAGAGAGTCAAAAGCTGTTTTTAGAGGTATTATGCTTGTTTTGCATTGTTTTATAGCATTTTTTATGAAAGTGAAGAATGGGGTTGAAGATGAAGGTCTTAGACTCAAGGACAAGGAAGAAACATGAAGAAAAGATGAGTCTAGGAACCGCCTAACACCAAAATTCACCGATGGGCGACCAAATGCGAGGAGAAGGCGTTGTCTGACACCCATGTGTGGACGCCGGGTGGATTTACGATTAGAGGCAAACCGCCGGGCGGTGGACCCCTAGCGTCGGGCAGTGGCACAATTAAGGGGAAACCGCTGGGCGACATAAGTGTGACGTCGAGCGGTTATCTGCTGGGCTTGGACTTGTTTTCTGTGGTTTTTATGATTTGTTTGGGCTTGGGCTTGTTTTATGTCATTTTTATGCCCTATTTAATAGGGTTTGTATCTTTTGATGGCTTAGGCACAAAAAGACACTTTTCAC
>NW_014543118.1:197373-210559 GCF_000741045.1 Vigna radiata var. radiata | reverse complement strand
TTAACTCATTCGATAACTGTTGTTTGTCTTTATTGATACGGGGACGTACAATAATGTCATGAACTGGTGAGTAATTCCTTGATTAAGCAATACCACCTTGGGATAAGGGTAGGACGATCAATTGTTTTCGCTTCTGTTCAATAATGCATTATTAATTGCTAGGGGGGGCTAGGGATAGCAAACCGATAATTAGTAATAGGCTCTTTTCCCCGAGGGATCGGGTTAAGGGTATGCTAAGAAAGTTGCATAACAATTAGATAATCAAGAAATTTAAATAAGAGGAGTAAATAAGAGAGAGCGGATAAGACGAAATTGTAAGCCCCCAACAACTCCATTCATCCATCCACTTTTGTGTTTAACCTCAATTGATCAAATTGCATTCATGTTTATTTTTCTGCACTTTATAAAAATCCTGAAATATTATTCTTATAGTCTTGATTGATTAAGGAAAAAACACAACAGTTTAGTGCCATGAGTCTCTTGGGAAAACGATACTTGAACTTACCATTATTATTACTTGATACGATTTGGTACGCTTGCCAATTTGTTAACAAGTTTTTGGCGTCGTTGCCGGGGACTCATGGTAGAACTATTCTATGTGTGTGATTCTTAAGTGATTAGACTTTCTATCTTTCTACCTCTTTCTTTCTATCTCTTTATGTTTCTGTTTTTTTTTCTTTCTTTAAAAAAAAATAATATGAAAATTAAAAAAAAAAAATTATCTTTTACTGTTTTTATTTTTATTTTTTGGCTAATTCTGTGCTCTAGTGCAGTGTTCTTTAGTGTATGCAGGATAAATTTTTTGGTACTAGGAGCACAAGATCATCAAGAGGCAGATAAGAAAGGNGAATTGGTTCACCAACACCCTGATGTGAAAAGTGACAAACCCAAACCTGGCATAGCAGTGAAATTAAAGAATAGGTTATGGGTTGTCAAGACTATCAAAGCAAACAGAATTCTGAAGATGGAGGATCCTTAGAGTTGCTGACAAGAAATGTCTCAAGATGTTGTTGGTGTTGTGAAGGAAGGAAGAACGCCAACAAAAAAAATATCAACACCTACTGATGGGTGTTTGGGCTTTACCAAGTCAAGCTAATGAAGTTAAAAGAGCGCTTGCTGAGAGGCAACCAGTTTTTGAATTTTTTATCTTTAATTTCGTTTTGATTTTATTTGATTTGATTTGATTTGATTTGATTTGATTTTATTTTTTTGGGTTATGCGCTGCTTCTGATGGCAGTAATGATAGCATCTACTGATGGATGCTATATGGTTAGACATTTACTGATAGATGTCACTAACGGCGTTTACTGAAGAATGCTGCTAGGATAGTATCTATTGAGGGATGCTAGAAGATTTAGGTATCTACTGAAGGATACAGGAAGGTATACCTACTGATGGGTGTTGGAAAGGTATGCACTTACTGATGAGTGCTAAATAGGTTTGGGTTAGGCTCGTGACGTTAAACAAGCGCTACTAGGAGGCAACCTAGGTTCTCTCTTAATTTTACACTTTGAATTTTTAGAATAGGTTGAATTTTTATTTTCAGTGTGTATGCTTGTCTTGAACACTTTTCTGAAGATGTTTGACTGAATAATTTGCATGATGAGCCTACTTCATGATTATTTGATGTGGATGATAATTGAGTTGTGTTGTGTGTTAATATCCAGTGAAACGGATGTGTGATGAACTATGATTGTGGTTATGATGCTAAGCAGGGTGTATGAATGAATATTGTGTGAGAAAGCATGTTTTGTGAGGTATTGAGCTCTAGAGTTTTTATGGTTGTATGTATTGCTCACAGGAAAACATGAATGATATTGCCTTAATCTTGATGATTGATTGAATTTCATGTGAAAGTCATATTATCAAGGCCATTTTTGTAACCCTTTCTCTAGCCAAATTTTCACCCATAGTGCTTAAAATAATATACCCTTTTTGAACCTTAGCCTTAAACATGATGTGAATCCTTGTCTTGAAATTCTTTACCTTGAGTTGGGTTGAGCTTAATTGTTTGTATTAAAAAGGTTCAAGTTTGGGGTTGCATAGGGGAAATTGTAAGGCAATTGAAAAGCCTTGAGCTCAAATGTTGAGAAAGAAAAATGCATGAAAAAAAAGAAAAGAAAAGAAGATAAACATGAAGATGAGCTCAATGTCGATATTAAAAGAAAAGGGAAGAAGTTGGGAATAAGTGAGATTGGTGAGATAGAGAGATGTGCTTAATTGTTGAATACTGTGATAGCTCTCATAACTCAAGGATTTTGCATTCCAGAAAAACCAATTTTTCTTGTTAAGCCCAGCCTCATTACAAGCCTTGGAAAAGCCTTTTTGATGGCATTTGCATGTGAGGATTTTGATTGTTTGAGATGAATGGCAATTTTGTTTCATGTGACTTGTGAATGATAGAGAGTTGGAGTGTCACCCTAAAACACTTGAGTGATTTGAGTGAAACACTTGCTTGGTAAGAATTGCTAGATTTCATGATTGCATCTTTGCTTAGTGGATTGATCATTCATAATGTGTAACATCTGTTGGGAAATCTGTGAAATAGACTGTAGTGAAAGCATGCACACACCTTGATTTGACTTCACTGAAGGTTTGAAATTGAGTGGCTCTGGTCATGTACTTCAGGAGTGTTGAACCATTGGATGAAATAGTAGAAAGCCAAGCTTTGTTTTATTTGCTGTTTTTTTTTTTTTTCTTGAGGACAAGCAAAGTTCTAAGTTTGGGGTNGTGATAAAGGTTGAAAAACAGTTATTTTCATATGTCATTTTAGACCAAATTACTCCCTTTACTGCTTAGAATGAGCTTGGAATCAAGGACAACTTAATAAATGAGTCAGTAGAGAATCAAAAGCTATTTTTAGAGGTACTATGCTTGTTTTGCACTGTTTTGTAGCATTTTTGATGAAAGTGAAAAATGGGGTTGAAAATGAAGGTCTTAGACTCAAGGACAAGGAAGAAACATGAAGAAAAGATGCGTCTAGGAACCGCCCAACACCAAATTTCACCGCTGGGTGGCCAAATGCGAGGAGAAGGCGTTGTCTGACACCCAGGCGTGGACGCCGGGCGAATTTACGATTAGAGGCAAACCGTCGGGCAGTGGCGCAATTAAGGGGAAACCGCCAGGCGACATAAGTGTGATGTCGGGCGGTTGTCTGCTGGGCTTGGACCTATTTTCTGTGCTTTTTATGATTGTTTGGGCTTGGGCTTGTTTTATGTCATTTTTATGCCCTATTTAATAGGGTTTGTATCTTTTGATGGCTTAGGCACAAAAAGACACTTTTCACCACTTTGGGGTAGATTTTGAGATGGTGATGTAACGCCCCGACAACTTACAGGGATTGTTGACTGCCCCCACAAATCACCACGAGACTTTCCAGTGTGCTTTGTCCTCACTCACACACTTTCCGGGAAAACTTCCCGGAAGGTCACCCATCCCAGAATTACTCCAGGCTAAGCACGCTTAACCATGGAGTTCTTAAGGGTTAAGCTACCGAAAAGTAAATGCATTTTGATGATATGGGTAGCCAAATCAATTCCTTTAAGCTATCCTTCAAATGTATGTTCAATTCGTCCATGTGCCCCTTCCACTCAAAGCCTGTCAGGAGCCGCTCCTTGCCATGCCCCCTGCACCATGCTTCTTGCACCGGCGATCACTCCCCGCTCTCGTCAGTGCTCGGGTGTCACATGCCCACCAGCTTCCGTCTGGTTCGTCCTCGAACCACACCGTACTGGGACCACATCGTACTGGGAGAGGCTAGGCTCTGATACCATTTGTAACGTCCCGACAACTTACAGGGACTGTTGACTGCCCCCACAAATCACCACGAGACTTTCCAGTGTGTTTTGTCCTCACTCGCACACTTTCCGGGTTGTAAGGTCCCGGAAACTTACAGGGACTGTTGACTGCCCCCACAAATCACCACGAGACTTTCCAGTGTGCTTTGTCCTCACTTGCACACTTTCCGGGAAAACTTCCCGGAAGGTCACCCATCACAGAATTTCTCCAGGCTAAGCACGCTTAACCATGGAGTTCTTATGGTTAGGCTTCCGAAAAGTAAATGCATTTTGGTGATATGGGTAGCCAAATCAATTCCTTTAAGCTATCTTTCAACTGTATAGTCCCATACCTATACATTCTCCAAATCCCTCTCATTCCGGTGTATGTTCGATTCGTCCATGTGCCCCTTCCACTCGAAGCCTGCCAGGAGCCGCTCCTTGTCCGTGCCCCCTGCACCATGCTTCTTGCACCGGCGATCACTCCCCGCCCTCGTCAGTGCCCGGGCGTCACATGCCCACCAGCTTCCGCTTGGTTCATCCTCGAACCACACCGTACTGGGAGAGGCTAGGCTCTGATACCATTTGTAACGTCCCGGCAACTTACAGGGACTGTTGACTGCCCCCACAAATCACCACGAGACTTTCGAGTGTGCTTTGTCCTCACTCGCACACTTTCCGGTGGAAAGTGTGCGAGTGAGGACAAAGCACACTCGAAAGTCTCGTGGTGATTTGTGGGAGCAGTCAACATTCCCTGTAAGTTGCCGGGACGTTACAGATGTGACACCCGGGCACTGACGAGAGCGGGGAGTGATCGTCGGTGCAAGAAGCATGGTGCAGGGGGCACAGACAAGGAGTGGCTCCTGGCAGGCTTCGAGTGGAAGGGGCACATAGACGAATTGAACATACACCAGAATGAGAGGGATCTGGAGACTGTATAGGTATGGGACTATACAGTTGAAGGATAGCTTAAAGGAATTGATTTGGCTACCCATATCATCAAAATGCATTTACTTTACGGTAGCCTAACCCTTAAGAACTCCATGGTTAAGCGTGCTTAGCCTGGAGTAATTCTGGGATGGGTGACCTTCCGGGAAGTTTTCCCGGAAATTGTGTGAGTGAGGACAAAGCACACTGGAAAGTCTCGGAGTGATTTGTGGGGGCAGTCAACAGTCCCTGTAAGTTTTCTCATATATGCTTAAAGCTTTTATCGTTTAACTCATTCGATAACTGTTGTTTGTCTTTATTGATACGGGGACGTACAATAATGTCATGAACTGGTGAGTAATTCCTTGATTAAGCAATACCATCTAGAGATAAGGGTAGGACGATCAATTGTTTTCTCTTTTGTTCTATAATGCATTATTAATTGCTAGGGGAGGCTAGGGATAGCAAGTCGGTAATTAGTAATAGACTCTTTTAGCCGAGGGATTGGGTTAAGGGTAGGCTAAGTAAGTTGCATAACAATTAGATAATAGAGAAATTTAAACAAGAGGAGTAAATAAGAAAGAACGGATAAGACGAAAATTGTAAACCCCCAACAACTCCATTCATCTATCCACTTTTGTGTTTAACCTCAATTGATTGAATTGCATTCATGTTTATTTTTCTGCACTTTATAAAAATCCCAAAATATTATTCTTATAGTCTTGATTGGTTAAGCAAAAGCACAACAATTTAGTGTCGTGAGTCTCTTGGGAAAACGATACTCGGACTTACCATTATTATTACTTGATACGATTTGGTACGCTTGCCAATTTGTTAACACTTGGTTAATGGAGAAGTTGCAAGTCTTCACAGCCTAGTATGCCCGATGCTCAATCTCAACTGGTAGATGACATGCCTTTCCAAAGACAACCCGATAGGGAAACATCCCAATGAGTGCTTTGTATGCAGTCCTGTGAGCCCAAAGAGCATCGTCCAACCTATTACTCCAATCTTTCCTGTTGGGCTGGACAATCTTCTCCAAAATCCTCTTAATCTCCATGTTGGAGATCTCAGCGTGCCCATTTGTTTGAGGGTGGTAAGGTGTAGAAACTTTGTGCGTCACCCTATATTTCTTGAGCAAGGCTTGCATGGATCTGTTGCAAAAATGGGTTCCCTGATCACTAACAATTTCTCTAGGCACTCCAAACCTGCAAAAGAGGTGAGATCTAACAAAATCCACAACAACCCGAGCATCATTAGTTGTGGTGGCTCTCGCTTCCACCCATGAAATCTATACCCCAGACATCAAACACCTCACAGAACAGCATAGGCTGTTGAGGCATCTCTTGTCTTGTGAAATTGATCCTCCTACTCTCTGACAAGGCTCACTGGTGCTGCAAATCCTCTCCGCATCTATGAAGATGGAAGGCCAATAGAAACCACAGTCAAGCACCCTGCGAGTTGTTCTCTGTACCCCCAGATGACCACCAGGTGATCAGGCATGACAAAACTGTAGGACCGAGTCAATCTCATGGTCCAGAATGCATCTCCTAGTAACCTGGTCACTGCATAACTTCCATAGATATGGGTCATCCCAAACATAATACTTAGCATCACTCTTAATTTTAGCAATCTAAGCACGTGATGGTAAGGGAGGAAAAAAACAAGAAACCAAATAATTTACAATGTGTACAAACCAAAGAGTAGGGTGAGAAGAAGAAATCATCAACAAACTCTCATCAGGAAAGTTATCCTGGATAGGCAACACATCTGCTTCATCATCAGCTCTCTCAATCCTGCTGAGGTGGTCTGCAACTAAGTTTTGTGCTCCACTCCGGTCTTTGATTTGCAAGTCGAACTCTTGGAGTAGTAGCATGCACCTGATCAGTCTTGGCTTTGACTCAGCCTTTTTGAACAGAAACTTCAGAGCTGTAAGGTCAGTATACACAATAACAAGTGAACCAAGCAAATATGACCTAAACTTATCTAGGGCAAAAACAATTGCCAACAACTCTTTCTAAGTCGTGGTGTAGTTTGTTTGGGCAACATCCAAAGTGCGGGAAGCATAGTACATCACTCGGGGCAGCTTATCAATTTTCTGTGTCAGGACAGCTCCCAAGGCATAATTTGACGCATCACACATGACCTCGAATGGGGTTGTCCAATCTGGTGCCTGAATGATCAGAGTGGTGGTCAAAGCTTCCTTCAGGCAGTCAAACGCCTGCTTGCACCTGTCATCAAACTCAAAGTCGATGTCCTTCTGCAGCAGTCTGGACAAGGGAAGCGCCTTCTTGTTGAAATCCCTGATGAAGCGCCTATAGAAACCTGCATGTCCTAGAAAAGATCTAACCTCTCGCACGCAAGAGGGGTAAGGCAACTGCGAAATCAAAAATATCTTAGAAGGATCTACCTCTATTCCCTTTTCAGAAATAATATGCCCTAGAACCAAACCCTGTTCAACCATGAAGTGACATTTCTCAAAATTGAGAACAAGGTTTGTTTCTATGCATCTTTTCAAAACTTTTTCCAGACTGTCTAAACATGCATCAAAAGAGGATCCATAAACAGTAAAGTCATCCATAAACACCTCTATGCAACTCTCAAGAAAGTCGCTAAAAATGCTAAGCATGCACTGTTAGAATGTACTAGGGGCGTTGCATAGGCCAAAAGACATCCTCCTATAGGCAAAAGTGCCAAAGGGATAGGTGAATGTGGTTTTCTCTTGATCCTCAGGTGCAATGTTTATTTGAAAGTAACCAGAAAAACCATCAAGAAAACAGTAATGGGATTTACCCGCCAGGCGCTCCAGCATCTGATCAATGAATGGCAGGGGGAAATGGTCTTTCCTGGTCGCTTGATTCAGCCTCCTATAGTCAATGCAGACTCTCCAGCTGTTCTGCACTCTTATGGGAATCAACTCATCCCTCTTATTTTTCATAACCGTGAGGCTAGTTTTCTTGGGCACAACATGTATGGGGCTCACCCACTGACTATCTGATATGGGGTAGATGATCCCAGCTTTCAAAAGCTTTGTCACATCCTTCTTGATAATGTCCATAATCACTGGGTTTTGCCTTCTCTGCGGCTATCTCACTGGCTTTGCCCCATCTTCCAATAGAATCCTATGCATGCATGTGGATGGGCTAATATCAAGGATGTTCGCTGATGGGTGTCGCCGCCCATGCAAAATTTCACGTGCAATTTAGGAATGCAGTATAGCTAGGAAGTGACTCCTAGGTCGTCTCTCAAGGACCAACTACGATTCAGAATCAGGTCTAACACGAAGTGGTGGGGGGGTTGTGAAAAGTTTGTGAATGCAGATGAATAAAATCAAAACACGGATGCAAACAGAAATGCAACACAGATGTAAAAACGGTTTCAAAGATAGAATGAAAACGGTCGGTCATTAACTTAATTAATATGCTTCCAATCACAGATCAACGACAAGTACGCACTACTCTAATCCAAATCCGACACGAATCACCCAACTAAGCAAAGGCTAATTCGGTCTTCAAAATTACAGACTAAGCGAATGCAATGAACAAATATAATCAGTCATCAACTATGCAATCTAATCAACTAAGCGAAGATTAAAACCAATTAGGCAACTACGTGTATACCTAATCGCAGGCAGACAACAAATTAAATATTGAGCGGAATTAGAGTAGCAATATAACAATTAAAGTGCAAGAATCTCATGGAAACAAAATAATTTTATTAACGACCAACCAACTAACCTAAGCTATCATGACAACTAAATTATTACTACTAAAAATACTAGACAACATTAAAATAAACGAAGATATTAGACAAAACAAAATGAAAATTAGTCATTAAATCAAAGAGCCCAACGACATCTACAACTAAAGTAAATGGAGTAGTAAATTAAATTGGTGAAGAAATATAAAAACTTATCCAACATCGAAAACAATGTTCAATATATAATTTAAAATGATTCAAAGACAAAAAAAAAATTATAAGAAAACCTAGCTCTCTTTTCCTCTGGACGTGACAACCTTGTGCATATTCCATTAGCAAAATAATCTCATAAAAGGAATGAAATCAGAGTCCAATTGCAAGTAATCTTCAATTGCATAAATCTCTCAAAGAGATTGAAATCAGCGTCAAATAATCTTCCTGAACTCAATAGCAGCTCTCCAATTTCCAATACATCACGCAATTTTCATATTTGAAATTAAACAACAAACCACAAAATAAAATTAAAAAAAAGCAAACCGAGATAAATCAATGCTTCATCTCCAATTTGAAAGAAAAATGAATGTACTCCGAGAATGTGCCTAAACGTTGCAGCACAAGCATTGTTCCAGCCAAAGGAAATCAATCAAATGCATGGAAATAAAATAAAAATTGCCTTCAGGACGTCGCTTCAATCACCAAAAATCAATACAAATTATAAATTCTCCACATATATTATAAAATGACTTGTATTAATGCATGAAGCTAAAGAAAGGAAACAAGATTCTTCTGGAGTCTACATTGCAATTGCCGAGACAAAGAGCTCCCCCAAAGACGACTCTAGCTTCCTACATTTCTTTTTTAAAAAAAACGTTGCAGCCAGCTTCTATCTTGAATCTGCCGAGAAGTGTGTGCCAAAAAGTGACGAATGAACCTATTATTCCTAGGACCATGAGTCCTTCTAAATGAGTGGTGTCCAGCTACTTTGCAAAACCCTAGGTGCCATGTCATTTTTCCTATTTGGGCTCAAACTATTTTGCCAAAAATTGGCCCAATGTTTACAAGTTTAATTAAAAACCATCTAGATTACTAAGTTTCAAAGTAATTAAATTTTAAATGTCTATGTGAAGAGTCTTGACTTATTTGATAACACTCCAAATGTGTCAAATTGTATTTCCAAAATTTCCCTGAAAATAATAATGCAAATAATTAGCTCAAAAAATTCAAATTAATTAAAATTAGAATTTTTGGTCAAATTAAGCACAATTAGCAGAAACAGGAAAATACCGGACAATTAAGCACAATTCCCTGATTAATTCTAGCACAATAAACTAAGTAAAGTCGAGAAAATATTGACTCATCATCCGCCAAACTCCAACCTATGGCCTTCTTATGCGCCCTCAACAGATCAAGCAACCTCTCCTCTTGAACAGAATCAAGGGAGGTGGAAATGATCACTGGTTTCCTCTCATCATCCTCCAAGTACACGTACTTGAGGTTTTCTTGGAGTTGTTTCAGCTCAAGAGTGGGTTCCTACAAGTCAGATTCAAGTGTAGAAAACCCATCTCATCACAATCCAGATCAATATCCATCACAGGTATATCAACAACATCATCAATATCATCCAAATCATCAAAAACACGCATATCATCAATAACCTGGAGATCATCAATAACCTGGACATCATCAATACCCTGGACATCACAGTTCTCATCCAAATCAACATCCAATTCAACATCATATTGAAATTCTGATTCAAACCCAGATACTATGCATGAATGTACAGAAGATAGAAAAGAATGTTTCTTCTCATGCATAGAACGAAAATCATCAATAATAAACTCATCAACAATGTCATCCAATGTATCAATTCTAAACACAGAATGGTCCTCAACTGAAAATTTCATGGCATCAAGAATATTAAAATGTACAACAATATCAGCAAACTCCATAGATAATGTCCACACATACACATCAATCTTGGTACGGGAAATTTTCAAAAATGGCCTACCTAAGATGATGGGGGCGGATCCATGAGAGAAACCGTCCTCCATTTCCAACACATAGAAATCAACATGAAATATCAATTCACCTACCCTAACCAAGACATCCTCTATGTAACCTGTCGGAAGGGTAACACTCTTATTGGCCAACTAAATGAGCACACCCGTAGGCTGTAATGGACCAAGAGACAAAGATTTATAAATAGACAATGGCATGACATTAATAAATGCACCCAGATCCAGCATAGCATTTTCTAACTTACTATTATTAATCACACAAGGAATGCAAAACGTACCTGGGTCCTTGCACTTTTCAGGAATGTGTGGGACCAACTTACCAATAAGAGCTGATACATTCCTTCCCATGCTAATTCTCTCATTGCCCTTCATCTTCCTTTTGTGTGTGCATAACTCCTTCAAAAATTTGGCATACTTGGGTATTTGCTTGATGGCATCGAGTAGAGGTATGTTCACCTCTACTTTCCTGAAGGTCTCCAGAATTTCCCTATCCACCTCTTTAGTCTTTTTGCTAGGAAGTGCCCATGAAGGGAATGGAAGAGGGATAGGTCGGTCAACCAATGGAGAAGGTGCAGCAGCGGCGGTGGAGGTGGAGGAGGGAGAAGGTCCACCTAGAGAAGATCCACCGGCTACCAACCTCAAATGCCCTGCGTGGTCCGTCATGGTCGTCCTCTCTAGGACAAGTGGCAGGCATGGGTGTAGGTGTAGAAGCGGGCTCGGAAGGCACAACAATTTGCTTCCCTGATCTGAGGGTAATGGCACTCACATTCTTCGGGTTCTGCACAGTCTGAGATGGTAACTTATCAGAATTTTGAGACTCGCTTGGTTAAGCTGAGTAGTCATCTAACCCATCTGGTTAGTGAGACTCTGTATAGAAGCTCTAGTCTCCTGCTGAAACTGCATGTTCTGCATGGTCATATGTCTCACTAACTCTTCTAATGAAGGCTCAGAAGAAGAAGAAGTTTGGGCAGCTGGTTTGGCAGGTGCCTCTTGCTACTGCTGTTGTTGCCTCTGATTTCGTTGCATGGGTGGAGGCACATATCTGTTGGGGCCTCCAGTGTTCTGGAGAGGTGGTGCCTGCTGTTGTTGATGTGGCGCATTGTTCCACCTAAGATTGGGGTGGTTCCTCCACCATGGGTTATATCTGTTACTGGACAAATCATAGTTCTGCTGTTGTGGCTGCGTGTTGTTGCATATGTTAGTCACATATGCCTGGGGCGCATCAGAGACAGCTGAGTGCTGCAAAGTAGGACAAGCATCTATGTAGTGGTCACCAAAAGTACAAACAACACATAGTCGTGCAATAGATGCGGATGAAGCTGTAGGTTTCTGGTTGGTTGTCAACTGTGTCCCTAACTTTGCAAGAGATTCAATCTTGTCTTCCAACTTGCTTTCAATAGCTGATAAAGACTGGGCAACAACATCATGTACACCCCTTACCATAATGGCATCATTTATGGCGCTAAACTGCTGGGAGTTGGAAGCCATCTTCTCAATCAATTGCCTGGCCTCAGCAGGTGTGGTGTCTCTAAGAGCTCCACCACTGGCAGCATCAATCACACCCCGATCCATGTTGTTCAAACCCTCATAGAAATATTGTATAAGGAGTTGTTCAGGTATCTGATGGTGAGAACAACTTGCATAAAGTGTCTTGAATCTCTCCCAATACTCATACAAGCTCTCTCCACCAAGCTGCCTAATCCCAGTTATGTCTTTTCTGATAGCTGTGGTCTGGGATGTTGGGAAAAATTTATCCAAGAACAGCCTCTTCAGGTCATCCCAACTAGTGATGGATTTAGGCGCCATACCATACAACCAATCCTTAGCAACACTTTCCAATGAATGAGGGAATGCCTTCAAGAAGATGTGCTCTTCAGTAACATCATGCGGTTTCATAGTGGAACAGAGAATGTGGAATTCCTTCAAATGCTTATGTGGACTCTCACCTACAAGACCATGAAACTTGGGCAACAAATGGATCAATCTAGTCTTTAGAACAAATGGAACGTCCTCATCAGGATATTGGATGCACAAGTTTTCCATATCGAAATCAGGTGCAGCCATCTCCCTAAAAGTCCTCTCACGAGGTGGAGGTTGTGCCATATTGTTCTCAGTGTGAAAAACAACAGAATCAGAATCAGAATCAGGTGCAGATGCAACAAATGCAGTGGATGCAGCATGCACAAAGTATCTAATGGAATAGACTCAAAAACAGACTCTAAAGACAAATTCCTAGAATGCCTAACTAACCTATGAAAAGTCCTATCAATCTCAGGATTAAAGGGTGGTATGAATCCAGGATTTCATCTAGTCATGCACTAAATCACAACACAAGTCAACAAAACGACACTATCACAAACACAACACAATACAAGTCACACAACACAGACACAAGACTCAAAACTGAACTGTGTTGGTACCGTAAGGGTATGGTTTTCGAAGAGTAAAACACAGCGGATTTAAAACACAGAGAGCGTAAAGCGTATTAGGTCATAGTTGAAACGATTTTGGCCTTTTTTACAAAAGTAATTTTCTTTTGGAAAATTAACCAAACAGTTGATATGCGTTAAGTAAAATAAGTGTAGGGAATAAAAAAATCACACAGATATTTTTATACTGGTTCGATTCAACAGAATCTACGTCTAGTTGTTAATCACTACAAATAGTGATAAATAGTTCCACTAAAAATGGTTTAAAAGGTTACAATCAAATGAACAGAAATAGAACGAAAAGAACCACTCTACCAACTTGAAGAGAACCGCTCCG